>NC_037687.1:50169642-50194983 GCF_003255815.1 Theropithecus gelada
GTTTTTTTTTTTTTTTTTTTTTTTTTTTTTTTTGAGACGGAGTCTTGCGCTGTGTCACCCAGGCTGGAGTGCAGTGGCGCGATCTCGGCTCACTGCAAGCTCCGCCTCCCAGGTTCAGGCCATTCTCCTGCCTCAGCCTCCGAGTAGCTGGGACTACAGGCGCCCGCCACCACGCCCGGCTAGTTTTTTGTATTTTTAGTAGAGACGGGGTTTCACCATGTTAGCCAGGATGGTCTCGATCTCCTGACCTCGTGATCCGCCCGCCTCGGCCTCCCAAAGTGCTGGGATTACAGGCTTGAGCCACCGCGCCCGGCTCTTTTGTCTTTTTTGAAACAGGGTCTCACTCTATCACCCAGGCTGGAGTGCAGTGGTGCGTTCACAGCTCACCGCAGCCTCAAACTCCTGAGCTTAAGTCATCCTCCTGCCTCAGTTTCCTGAATGACATGAATGGCACATACACCACCTTCCCTGACTAATCATTTTATTTTATTTTTTTTGTAGAGAATGGGTCTTGCTATGTCGTTCAGGCTCATCTTGAACTCCTGGGCTGAAGCAGTCCTCCCAGTACTCAGCCTCCCAAAGTACTGGGATTACAGGTGTGAGCCACTGTGCCAGCTTTTCCTGTACTTTTCTACCACCATTTTACTCAGTGTCCAAAAAGATCCCCAGGAGGCACGAGGGCAGACTGTTAAGTTGGGGAAACTAAGGCCTCAGAGAGGTAAAAGTTGCTCAAAGAGCTAGTGCTGAACATGGGGCTGGGGCTGCTGCACTGGCCTAACTGGGTGCTGAGACTTCCTGGCTGGCCCTGCAAGGTGCCACGTGTGGCACTGGGGAAGGTGGCAGGAAGGAGGTGTTTCCAAGAGCAAACGACCCACAGGAGCCTCCATTCCTAGAGTTATTTCCCGCTGGGGCTTTGCTGCCCATCTGCTATTTACCAAGGAGGTGCCGATGCCATGGGGGACCTCACGTCCCTGGAAGTGGCCAAGCTAGGCTGAAGCAGCTGGTGGGCCCAGCCTGGAAGGCCAAGGGCTCCACTGGCCCGAGGAGGCTGGGACTGTTGCAGACTCAGAGCTTGTTCAGACTGCAATCAAACCCTTCCTCTCCGCATAACGCCTGATGCAGAGCGAGGCTGCCTTCCTGGGCCGCTCCAGGGCTGCGGGGTGTGGGTGCTTGCTCCCCGTGACCAGGTGAGGCTAGAGAGGGCAGATGTTTACTCTGGCAGGACCCCGAGTTCCCAGCCCACCCCTGCACCCACCCTGTGCTTCTTGGGAGCCAGATGACTCTGGGGACTCTAATCTCCTCCCCTTTCTCCTGCAGTTCTCTTTCCTGGCGTGTGCATCTGTCCACATTCTTCTGTCAACATTAGATTTAGGGTCGGCTCGAATGCCACCTCCTCCAGGGAGCTGTCCTCCCTCCCCTCTTCTGGATGCCACGGTGTATATCCGCCCTCCCTCAGACACTGACTTAGTGTCCTGTTGCTCTGAGGTTCAGGTGATCTGGCTCATGACTTCTGATGCTAGCAAATACACAGGGTTCTCCTGGAAGATATGACCCCAGTCCTCTTTATTGATTTGGTCAGAATTATTCTGGGTTTAAAATTAAAGATTGCCGGGCGTGGTGGCTCACGCCTGTAATCCCAGCACTTTGGGAGGCCGAGGTGAGTGGATCACCTGAGGTCGGGAGTTCGAGACCAGCCTGACCAACATGGAGAAACCCCGTCTCTACTAAAAATACAAAATTAGCCGGGCATGGTGGCACATGCCTATAATCCCAGCTACTACGGAGGCTGAAGCAGAATTGCTTGAACCTGGGAGGCAGAGGTTGCGGTGAGCCGAGATCGCGCCATTGCACTCCAGCCTGGGCAACAAGAGTGAAACTCCGTCTCAAAAAAAAAAAAAAAAAAAAAAAAAAATTAAAGACAAGAAGTGGTATCTTTCCTATTTCTCCCTTTGCAATCTTTATTATTATTATTGTTATTATTGTTTTTGGAGACAAGGCTGCACTATCATGGCTCACTGCAGCTTCTACCTTTTGGGCTGAAGCAATTCTCCCACCTCAGCCTCCTGAGCAGCTGGGACTATAGGCGCACACCACCACATTCAGCCAATTTTTATTTTTTGTAGCGAGGTCTCACCATGTTGCCCAAGCTGGTCTCATAGGAGGGTCCTGATGCCTTGATCTTATCCCATCTCCTTCCCTGTCTCAGCACTGTCCATTCTTGCTGCAGCAGCCAAGGGGTCTTCCTAAAACACATCCTACTTAAAAAAACAGGAAACAGGCCGGGCACGGTGGCTCACATCTGTAATCCCAGCACTTTGAGAGGCTGAAGCGGGTGGATCACGATGTCAGGAGTTTGAGACCAGCCTGGCCAACATGGTGAAATCCCATCTCTACTAAAAATACAAAAATGTAGCTGGGCGTGGTGGCGCATGCCGGTAATCCTTGTTACTCGGGAGGCTGAGGCAGGAGAATTGCTTGAACCCGGGAGGTGGAGGCTGCAGTGAGCTGAGATCGTGCCACTGCACTACAGCCTGGGTGACAGAGCGAGACTCTGTCTCAGGAAAAACAAACAAACAAACAAAAAAGAAAGCACATCCAGCCCTTGGTGATTTGGCCCTGAGCCTCCTCCTCCAGCCCCATCTCCTGCTGCTTCTTCTTCCTCCTGGGACTTAAACTACAGGCTCTCCAAACCACGTCCTCTTCCTCCTCACCCAGTTCAGGCATCACCTCCTCCAGGAAGGCCTCCAACATTTTCCCAAGCGGCCAAGACCACCCTCTGCTGGGTGTGCACAGCTGTTCACTACCTTAGCAGGGCTGACTCTGGGGAGCCTACTCTCTGGCCCTGTTTGCCCTACAGGTGCCTATGCTTTTCCCTGCCCACCTCCCCATTGCCGAGCCTGGCCTGTGGGTAGTGTCCATGGACAGATCTGAGGACCCAAGGGAGTGGGAAGCCCTGAGTGGGCCCCACCTACCCCGGGGAAGGCAGAATTGCAAGCTTCACACCTAGATCCCTTCAGGCCTCAACTTAGATGCCACCTCCTCCATGCAGCTTTCCCTGACTCCCTCTGAGATGCTGCCCTCCAGTGATCTCATCATATCCCTGGTTTCATTTTCTTCCTAGCATGGAGGCCAGCTGTTATCTTCCCTGCTTGTTTAATTGTCCCTCTCCCAGCCACCGGCACCCACGGCACTGTCAGCTCCAAGGGGCAGATTGCAGCTCCTTCTGTATCCCAGCCCTTGGCATAGCACCCATGTCAGAGAGGCCCAGTAAATAATGAGTAAATGCCTGAGCTTCAGGACCCTCCCCAGGGGTGGGTATTTGAGCCACCTTTGAGAAGAATTGTCATGGCTCGCAGGTGTAGGAGACGGTACCAAGCTGGGGGAAATTCCAACAGGGTTGGTGATCCCCTTTACATTGGGGCCCCTATCTCTACCCCAGATTCTGGGTCTTTGGGTGATAGAGGCTGTCCCCAAGAGACAAAAAATGGCTCACTCCTGGTTGGGCATCCCAAGACTTAGTTCTCCAAAGCAGAGGGGCTGCATGCCCTTCTGGGAAGGGCGGAGTGTCCCCGGGCCCTGCCTTCCCTCCTGCAGCCACTGTCCTCTTCAGCTGCCCTTCCAGGCTGCTGGTGGGTACCCCCAGCTCCACCATCCTGTCTCAACAGCCTCGGGCCTTACCTTTTTTTTCTCCTCCCCTTTTCCCTGCTCCGTTCTCTTTATTTATCTTTTCCTCTTTCTGTTATGGTCTTCTACAGCCACTTACAGTGTGTGACACACAGTAGATGCACAGCAACTATCTGTTGGCTCATTCAGCTTATAACATACTCCGCTTATTAATAAAGAGAAGGAGATGTCCCCCACTCCAACTCTTTTCCATCATCTCCCTGCATCCTCAAGATTCCTGGTGCATAGTGACTTAACACCTGAGTAACAGTTTATTCCCTCTATTTTATTTGGTTCATCTGTCCATCCATCTAACCACTTGCCCACCCTCCCACCTATCCACCCATCCACCCACCCTTCCATCCACCCATCCATTCATTCATCTATCCATCCATCCATCCATCCATCCATGCATCCATCCATCCATCCATCCATCCATCCATCCATCCATCCACCCATCCATTCTTTCTACCCATCCATCCATCCATCCACCCACCCTTCCATCCATCCATCCATTCACTCATCTACCCATCCACCAACCATCCACCCATCTATCCATCCACCCACCCACCCAGCCATTCACTCAACAACCCACTCACCCCACCCATCCACTCATTTATCCACCCATCTGTCCATTTACCCACCCACCCATTCATCCATCCATCCACCCATCCACCCATCCACCTATCCACCCACCTACCCATCTATCCATCTTTCTGTCTGTCCACACACCCATCAATCTACCACTCATTCATCCATCTATCCATCCTCCCACCCACCCATTTATCCATTCATCCAGCCACCCATCCATCCACCTACTGGGAATAGACTGGCTCTGAGTGATTGTGACATAGAAAGCGGGGTTAGGGGATGGGGAATAAGACAAACGCACATCTAGATGTACTATGAAGTGGGGCCTACAAACCCAAGTGCTGGCAGGAAGTGAAGTTGGCTGGGTAACCCACCAGGCAAACATGGCAAAATATCTCCTTAGGCTGCTCATGGCCTGCTGGTTGCCAGTCTGTGAGTCTGACCTGGAGCTACTAGCAGAACATTATTGTGCTGGGAAGCTTGGCTGAGGGTCCCGTGTAGCTAGTGGCAGGAGTGGGGGTTCTAGGCAGAGCCCCCAAGAAGAGGGGGCATTTGAACTGGGCCTGAAGATCTCCTGTCTTTACGTCTTCTGGCCAATATGTGATTTCTGCACACTCAGGGGCAGCCTATTTACTGTCCCCTCTTCTCCCCACACCTTCAGCCCAAGGGTGAAGGACAGTCACTGCCCGATGTTCCTCTCTCCTCTCTCCAGGAGTCCAGTGGGGCCATGGAAGACACACACACACACACACACACACAGAAACACACACACACACAGAGACACATAGATACACACACAGACACACGTGCACACATACAGACACACACACATACAGACACACAGATGCACATACAGACACACACACACGTGCGCACACACACGTGCACCCGCACACACGAATGTGAACTTCTGGGGCAGGGACCTTGTCCACCGTGTTTGTGGCTGCAGCCGGAGCCTGTGCAGGTGCTCAGTGAGCCCTTGCTGAGTGAATGAATGACAGGCGGATGGCCCCTGTCGAATGAATGGAGGAGTGTACAAACAGAAATAATCAGGAGGATTTCGTGAAGGTCCGGGTTGAGTGGACTGTCCCATATCACTGTGATCAGGGATGTGAGGGCAGACACCAGCCGCCTAGCATTTCCTTTCTTTTAAAAGGATTATTAATTTTTAATTACAGAAGCATGCATGAATACATCCTCATTATAAGAAGAAGAATTCCAACATGACAGATAAGGCCCAAGCTCTCCTTTATCGCCAGCTCCAGACCTGCCCTGCCTCTTGCCCCCATAGGAGGATGCATGGATGGGGTGCAGTGCTCCCAGCCATGGCGTCCTCCACATATCTTACATATTTGTATGTGGATGGACGTGTGTGTGTACGCACACATGTGGATGTGCCTAATCATGACATATGGTGTGGTTTCATAAGATTTTAAAAGATGAGTGGGAGTTAGGCATGGTGGCTCATGCCTGTAATCCCAGCACTTTGGGAGGCCGAGGCAGGAGGATCACTTGAGTCCAGGAGTTCAAGAACAGTTTGGGCAACATATTGAGACCCTGTCTCTTCAAATAATTTGTTTTGTTATTATTATTATTTTCTTTTTTTCTCTTATTTTTTTCTTCAAAGAATTTGAAAATTAACCGGGTGTGGTGGCACATAACTGTAGTCCCAGTTATTTAAGAGGCTGAGGTGGGAGGATTGCTGGAGTCCAGGAGATGGAGGCTACAGTGAACTATGATCACCCCACTGCACTTCAGCCTGGGCCACAGAGTGAGACTCTGTCTCAAAACAAAAAGTGGGGTCACATTGTGTGTGTGCGCGCACACACCTACCTTTATTTAACACTTACTTTCTTTTTCAGGAGTAACATTTCCTGGAGCTTCCTCCATATGAGAATATCCCCATTCTTTTCATTACTGTTATTGTGGCCTGGGGTTTCACATCTTCTTTCTGTTTATTTATTTTTTTTTGAGACTGAGTCTCACTCTGTCACCCAGACTGGAGTGCATTGGTGCAATCTTGGCTCACCGCAAACTCGGCCTCCTGGGTTCAAGCGATTCTCCTGCCTCTGCCTCCCGAGTAGCTGGGACTATAGGCACACGCCACCATGCCAAGCAAAGTTTTATATTTTTAGAAGAGACGAGATTTCACCATGTTGGCCAGGCCCATCTCGAACTCCTGACCTCAGATGATCTGCCCACCTCAGCCTGTCCAAGTGCTGGGATTACAGACGTGAGCCACCACGCCCGGCCTCCACAGCTTCTTGAGTCACCACCCTACTGCTCTCTGCTTTGAATGTTCCTAAATACTCGTTCCCACAGAGACAGCCTCAGTGGACGTCACGTGCCCAGTTCCTCGTGTCCCCGTGTCATTGCTGGGTTATAGACTGCCCTGACTACCACCTTCCTGATGGCGTGGACCACAACAGGTCCTGCAGTGGAAAGAAAGATTCATGGCTCCATGATCTCTGAACCTCAGCGTCTGTGAGGCCGCGAGAACACGCCCTGGGGAGCCACAGGCTGCAGAGACTGGGTGTCAGTGTGCCGGGCCCGCTGCCCAGAGGCAGAGCCTCCACCAGGACCCTGGCTCCCACCGGAGGCACTGCCTCCACCCACTGCATGTCAGAGCTGGGCAAGGCCCAGGCGCACGTTGACAGCCTTGGTCCTGCCTCACGGGGCTCTCAGTCTGTGGGGGCCACACAGAGCAAGCTGTCCACCACCTGTTTGTGTCAGTGCTGGGCTGGAGGCCCAAGCTGGGAACTGAGTGGGGCGGCTGCCAATTGGGGCCTGGAGTGACTTCCGTAGGAGCAAAACCCAGGCATTTGAGGGGGTGGGCGTGAGACCTGTCCTTGCACACCCAGCCTCCCCGCATCCTGGTGCTCGGGTGCCACAAGCCAGGCCCCAAAGGCCCCAGGGGCCACCCAGCCCAAGCCCTTGTCCCTCCCGGTCCCGTGCTCTGTCCCCGCCCTCCAGCACTGGAAAGCATCTCCAATTCCGGCAGGCACCACAGTGTGCAGCTCCTCGGGCAAGATCGGCACAGGTGCCAACTGTGATTCCACTCTCCCCGCTTCCATCTCTATAGCTCGGCACCTGCAGAAGCCCCCACTAGAGCCATGCCAACGAGGGGGCTGCGGCTGCGTGCGTGCTGCCCGCGTGCGGGCCCACGTGCCCGTCTGCCAGTGCGTGCACGGAGCCACGAGGGAAATTTCCAGCACAAAGACCGTATGCCTGAGAGAGAGGGGGAATTGCTCAGCAAACTTCAGAAGCGATCAAAATGTCCTTTCCATAAAGTCCCAGCTTAAAAAATGTTAGCAGGTGCATGTACAATAGCGAGTCAGTTGGGATGGATTACTATGGAATACCATTTCCGCTCATTACAGATTATGAATTCAAGGCATCGTTTTCTGTAAATTGTCATTCTTGTCTGGTAAGGAGAGCTAATTTTTCCCTCATATGGGGGGAACAAAAACACCCCACCATTCTGCTGGGCCACCGCTCCTTGGAACAGCACCTGCTGGAGCCTGGCATCACTTGGGACTGCCAGGACGGGCTGGGGCTGGTCCTCCCAGGATGATCTCTGGTGTGAGCAGAGAGGACTTCGGGGAAGTAAGAAAGGCCCCCGATCGTGGGTGCTGGGCATTTTCTGGAAGAAGCATGAAGAGGGTGAGTTTTGTGTGGTGGAGATGAGGTGTGAGTGACCAGGAGGGGAGGACATTCATTGGCAAGACATAAAGGTCATGCCCATTATTATTCATTCGTTCATTCCTTCACTCCTTTGTTCATTCATTCCACAAGTGTTTATTGAGCGGACGGTGTATAGGATCCCCTTCCACAGACTGGGGTCATAGCAGTGCTAAGGTCTTCTTTCTCTCTCTTTCTTGCTCTCTTTCTTTGGTCTCGCTCTTTCACCCAGGCTGGAGTGCACTGGCACCATCATAGCTCACTGCAGCCTCAAACTCCTGGGCTCAAGCGATCCTCCTGCTTCAGCCTTTTGAGTAGCTGGGACTATAGGTGCACCTCACCACACCCGGCTATTTTATTTTATTTTTTTAAGATGGAGTCTCTCTCTGTTGCCCAGGCTGGAGTGCAGTAGCACGATCTTGGCTCACTGCAACCTCTGCCTCCCGGGTTCAAGCGATTCTCCTGCCTTAGCCTCCTGAGTAGCTGGGATTACAGGCACCTACCACCACACCCGCATAATTTTTATATTTTTACTAGAGATGGGGTTTCGCCATGTTGGCTAGGCCGGTCTCAAACACCTGACCTCAGGCGATCCGCCCACCTCGGCCTCCCAAAGTGCTGGGATTACGGGCATGACCCACTGTGCCCGGCCCAGGTCTTCCCTTCCAGTGGGGAAAAGCAAGTAATAAAGGGAGAGGTCATTGTTGCTGCAAAGGGAGAGGAAGGGCTGGTCTGGGGGAGGTGACTTTGAGGCTGAGCCTGGGGGAGGAAGAGGAGCCAGCAGGCCTCGTGCACTGCAAGTTTTGGGCAGAGCAAGCCAGGCTTGTCCTACAATGAGGGAAAAGACCAGAGAGGCTGGAGCTGAGGGGCAGAGGGGAGACTGGAGAGGCCAGGCTGGGGCCGAGGCACATACACCCAAAGTGCACGAGAAGCTGCTGGATGGTTCTGAACAAAGAGTGATGGGGTTGGCTTCTGTTGGCAGCTCTCTCAGGCTGCGGGGTGGAGAACAACAGGAGGAGGTGCTGCGGTGGGAGAGGACCCCCAGGCTGGGAGAGCAAGTGTGGTGCTGCCGCGGCTCCCACTGCAGAGTTCTGAGATTCGTGGTGGTTCATACCTCCACCAACACCCTCCACCCTGCCCCTCCAGGACCAGCCACCTCTGGTCCTTGACGTCTGCCCCCCCGGGGTAGCCTCAGGGGAGTATGATGACTGCGTGCCAGCTGCCATTTCTTCTCCTGATTGGACTAAGGAAGGGCACCCCCTCCAGAGGTGTTGGAATTTTTCTCTCTAGTATGATAGCAGCAGACTTTTTTCTTTTTCTTTTTCTTTCTTTTTTTTTTTCTTTCGAGACAGAATCTCGTTCTTTCGCCCAGGCTGGAGTATAGTGGTGCGATCTCGGCTCACTGCAATCTCCGCCTCCTGGATTCAAGCGATTCTCCTGCCTCAGTCTCCTAAGTAGCTGGGATTACAGGCACCCACCACCACGCCCGGCTAATTTTTGTATTTTTATTAGAGATGGGGTGTCGCCATGTTGGTCAGGTTGGTCTCGAACTCCTAACCTCAGGTGATCCACCCACCTCGGCCTCTCAAAGTGCTGGGATTACAGGTGTGAGCCACTACTCTTGGCTTTTTTTTTTTTTTTTTTTTTTTTTTGAGATGGAGTCTCACTCTGTTGCTCAGGCTCAGCTCACTGCAACCTCCACCTCCTAAATTCAAGTGATTCTCCTGCCTCAGCTTCCTGAGTAGGTGGAATTACAGGTGTGAGCCACCGCACCTGGCTAATTTTCTGTATGTTTAGTAAAGAAAGGATTTCATCATGTTGGCCAGGCTGGTCTGAAACTCCTGACCTCGGGTGATCCATCTGCCTCAGCCTCCCAAAGTGCTGGGATTACAGGCCTGAGCCACGGCGCCTGGCCACAGTAGACTCTTTAAGACAGGGGAAGCTGGAACTTACTCTCGTACAAGACCCATATTCCTCAAGACCCATTCAGAGACAAGCAAAAGAAACTTGAATCAACCAGCTCAAGTGCAATTGAAATAACATTAGGAAGTGATTGGTTCTTGCTATCAGCAAGTCCAGGGACTTCAGGCCTGGCTGGATCCAGGGGCTTAAATAATATTGACAGGTCCTTTCTTAGTCTCTGTTCTCCTCTGCTCTGGCTTCATTCTCTGGCAGATGGTCCCTGAGTGGTGCTAGAGATGCCATCAGTCACTGTAGACTTAACCTCCTGCCAGCTAAGGAGAGTCCTTTGCTCAAATGGGATCCTCTGTGGAAGTCAAGGAGGTAAAGTAAGCCCAGGGGAGCTGCTTTGGCTGGGACTGGGGGAAGCCCCTCTGCTCACTGGCCTCTACTCCTTGGACTCACCAGTTGGCCCCTGAAAAATGCAGTGGAAACCTGGAGCTCACCTGTGTAGTCCCTGTGTCCCCCACCGCAGCATTCCAGCTGCCTGTTCTAGCACCCACAGTGACCCTGCAGAGCTTTCTCAGCTGCAATGAGGGCCTGGGCTGGGGCAGACCCACTGCACTTGCGGCATCCAGGGAGGCCCTGCCTGGAGTGGTCCTAGAAGCAAGACACACTCCCGCCTCACCGGGGACCAGGATTCCTCCAAGGCCCACACACACTCATAGCAGAGGGGTTCACTTCATGCACCTGCCCATAAAAGCACACACCGAGAACTTCCATCCCACTTCCACCCTGAGATCCAAGAAACCACAGTGCTCTCTCCAGCAAGACCAGCTCACTCCTCAAGTATGGAGGCTCTGGGGACAGACGGTCGGAGTTGCTAGCTGTGTGATGCTGGACACATTTCTTAACCTCTCTGTGCCTCAATATCCTTGGCTGTGCAGTGGGAGACATAACATCAGGGCTCTTGTGGGGACTAACTGAGGAATGTGAAAGGCATCTAGCATGTAGCAGATGCTCCTGACATGTTAACCATGATCATCCCGGGCACAGCTGATCCTGAGGTCATGCCAGTCTGGGTTTTGGTTGCAGGTGACAGGAACTAACTCCAGCCATCTCAAACAAAAAGGGCTTCCCATTGGAAAGAGCCCACAGAAATCTTCTCAGGAATTCCCAGGCCCTGTGGTCAGCCCTCGTCTCCACAAAGGGGCTGACACTAAACTATGTTCTGGCTTTCCCTATGCAAGCGCTGGACTGGCGCGGGGCCCTTCAGGCAAGGGCTGGTTGAGCTGCAGAATGAAGACCTCTGAGATCTGCCCTCGACCTGACTGAGCCAATTGCGGGGTGGGGGGTTGGTGCTGCCCCTGATGCTTCTGAGACAGGGACACCTTGCAGCCACGGGGTCCTCAGCCTCTCTGTTCTCTGTTCCACTTCCAGGAGGGAGTGGCTGGAGCCGTGCTCTGGGTCACGTGGACATGAGTGATGCCTTCACTGTAGGTGCCCAAGGTGCTGAATCCAGGGCCTTCCAGTGCCAGCTTCAAGCGATGGCCCTGCCACATGCCTCTGTGTGAGCTCACGCAGGTCACTTTCCTCTCTGAGCCTCAAGAGTTATGATAGACCAGAGAAACCCAACCTCCCAGGACAGGTTCCCTTCCTCCCGGCATCTCTGGCTTAAGACCTGCAGCCCTGGAAGTAGGCATCGGATTGGCTGGGCCCTGCTCTCACCCCCGCCATGCGGTAGACCAGGCAGTGGCAGAGTCAGGTTGGAGCCCATCCTGATCTTTGTTGTGTGAAAGGGCAGTGAGAGGGAGGCAAGGGGGATCGCCCTCCTGCGAAGACTACCCATCAGGAAATTCCCTGAAAAGGATGCTTCTCGGGATGGAGGCAGGGGCTGGAGACCCAACACCACACATGTGCAGTCTCCACTGTCTGATTTTAAAGTCCTTTTTAAAAATTTTCTCTTGAGACAGAGTCTCACTCTTGCCCAGGCTGGAGAGCAGCGGTGCATTTCATGGCTCACTGCAACCTCCACCTCTGAGGTTCAAGCCTCAGAGCCTTGCCTCAGCCTCTCGAGTAGCTGGGATTACAGGTGCGCACCATCACACCTGGCTAATTTTTGTATTTTTAGTAGAGACGGGGTTTCACCATGTTGACCAGGCTGGTCTCGAACTCCTGACCTCAGGTGATCTGCCTGCCTCAGCCTCCCACAGTGCTGGGATTACAGGTATGAGCCACCGCACCCAGCCTATTTATTTGTTTAGAGACAAGGTCTCACTCTATGGCCCAGGCCAGAGTGCAGTGGCACGATCATAGCTCACTGCAGCCTCAGAGTCCTGGGCTCAAGCGTACTCCACCTCAGCCTCACAACACACTGGGATTACAGGCGTGAGCCACCGTGGCCGGCCACACCTGGTGTTCTGGCCACGTCCCTAACCCCACCACTGAGCTCCAGGTTCCTTGGCCCTGGACAGAGGCCCACTGAATAAGAAGAGAGGGACAAGGCCAGCAGCAGGCCTGTCACCAAGGAGCCGGTCGGCACCCACTTTTCTCCTGGAACGTTAGACCCGGGGGAGATGGTGCTGAGGCTGAGACTGGTTTCTTCCCCAAACTGCCTTCTCCTTTCCATCTGCAAAATGGGAATAAGACCCCTGTCGTCAGCCATTGCGATGCCACTGGGATCTCACAGCATGGCTCTGAGAGCTATTGAAAAGGGCACCAACCACAGCCAAGGTGTTATTACTATTATTATTGACCATAAAATACTTGACAAATGATGGCAGAGTCTGCCAGAGAGGAGTCTGCCTGCCTGGGGAGAGATTTGAGGGCTGCTTTAAGAGTCTTTTGGAAGCGCAAACCCCAGCAGAGGGAGCTGGCTCCATGGAAGCCTTCAGGAGCAGATAGGCCCGGGGCTGGGAAGCCTTTGATTACCTTACATCTGTTTTTATGGAAACTTCTGGGAGCAGCCGAGGGGAAACGGAACTGTAAACAGCACAGCCGGCGTGGCCTCCCCACCAGATTGTTAATGGGGAATCGCCCGCGCGTGGCTCCCCTCGCTGGCGAGGGTTTGGCCCCTGGTCTGCGGCAGGAGTGATTAAACGATATGAGCACGCAGAGAGCAAACCCAGCCACAGAAGACGAATCAGGGTTTTATGTCCCTCAGTTCTGCGCAGTAAAAGAAAATACCCCTGTTAAGTGCGAATTAATTGGCTCCTGTAATTGGCGCGTGGCGCTGCCTCTGGCCTCTTTGTGGGCTAGGGGTGGGGGGATCGGAGGCCTGTCCGCTGGGCTGCAGAGTCCTCATGGGCTGCAGGGCCGGGGAGCAGGGCCCCTGCTGCTGATGAATTGCTTCCTGTTGCTCTGGGAGGTGCCTGCTTGGAGGAGTGCTCGCGCCTGAGCACGCAGCAGGCTTGCAGAGCTGGCTGCTGGCTCTCAACCTCTCACCTGTCAGCTGGGGGTTGTCACCCTTGTTCCATTTGTGTCTTGTTGCTGCTGGAGGCTGGATCCCAGTGAAGCACTGTGTACACACACACACACACACACACACACACACACACAATTCAGCCCAGAGAGGAGGCGCCATGTCTTCCCAGTACAGTGTTGATATCCTGGTCAGGCCACTACACAGTTGTGCACGTTGTGCACTGCATAAGAGCGTCTGGCTATAACCCATTCTGTGCTCCATTTATTATGCTGTGTACCTTTTAGGGACTGTACCAGGCCAGAAGGGCACCTTTTCCTGAGGGCACCTTGCCAGCTGGCAGGAACATGGTTCTGGTGTTCGGAACCCCAGAGCACACTCCCCACACAGCAGCCACACTCTGTTACAGCCCCTACCCCAAAGCCCCACTGCACCATTCCTTCTCTCTGTGTTGCTCCTCTCTCTCTGTGCATGCAGGTGGTGCCCATTCTTCAAAGTCCATGCAAATGTCACCTCCCCAAGCCCTTCCTCTTGAGGCTGCAGTGAACTCCTAAGCTCGGCCTGGGACCCCCACCGTCCTTCTGGAAACAGCACCCCCCTCACATATGCATGCTTGGGGAAGCCACCCCTCCCTCACTCCAGCCACGTGGGTCAGGCAGAGGCCATGATCGTTTAAACTGTCTCACCCTGCCTCTGAGACAGTCACTTGGTACCAGAGGGCACCCGATGGAGCAAGAGACTTGACTTTTTTTTTTGTGAGAAATAAGGGTATGAATGCCTCGGGGGACCTTGCTTCCTTCCCATTCCAGGAGGCCAGCCTTGGGCAACTGAGGACTTGCAAAGGTGAGGCAGTCCTAGTCCCTCAGGCTGGTCCCTTCTGCAAGACCCTGTCATTAGACACATACCTGAGTTAAGCCGAACTGTCTCATGGCTCAGTGAGCAGGGCTTATCTGAGGACGGGACTGCCTGAGGGTCCAGAGAGAGGATGCGTCAGAAGATGTGAAAGAGGGTGACCATAGAATCCCAGCGCCCCCTCCAACCCAGGCAGCCCACGGCAACCCCCAGCTTTCCCTCCTGCCCTGTGGATGTGCACAGCATGGCAACCATTGGAAACAGCACACGGGACGTTTTCAAGAATTCCTGGGGCCTGTGGTCAGCCCTCCTCTCAGCCACCCCTGCAAGGGCCGGGCTGGAGCCGGGCCTGTGGGGCAGGGGCTGGCTGGGCTGCAGGCTCAGGGCCGGGGAGATCTGCCCTCAAGCTGTCTGAGCTCTCTGGCGCTACAGGAGGTGCCTGTGACGCTTCTGACGCATCTCAGAGCCACAGGAAGATGGGGTAATATCCACTCTCACCCTGATCTGCGTGTGGGGCTGCCCTGCGACACCCATCCGCCCCATGGGAGCTGAAGGGAGTGCACTGTTGGAAATTATAGGCTGTGTGATACTTGAAAAGTGTCCAGTAGTATCTACAACGTAGCAGACGTCTCCATGGACTCACACAGGAGTAGAGCAGCAGGAGTGCAAGGTGTGCTTAACAAGGCTGCCTGGGCACGGTGGCTCAAGCCTGTTATCCCGGCACTTTGGGAGGTCAAGATAGGAGGATCACTTGAGCCCAGGAGTTTGAGATCCGTCTGAGCAGCATAGCAAGATCCTGTCTCTGAAAAATGTAATAATGATAAACAGTAGGCTCGGCACAGTGGCTCACTTCTGTAATCTCAGCACTTTAGGAGGCTGAGGTGGGTGGATCACTTGAGGCCAGGAGTTCGAGACTAGCCTGGTCAACAATGGCAAAACCCCGTCTCTACTAAAAATACAAAAATTAATGGGCGTGGTGGTGCGCACCTGTAATCCCAGCTACTCGGGAGGCTGAGGCAGGAGAATTGCTTGAACCTGGGAGGCGGAGGTTGCAGTGAGCCGAGATCATGCCACTGCCCTCTAGCCTGGGTGACAGAGTGAGACTATGTCTCAATAATAATAATAAATAGCAGAGTGTCTGCCCCAAGGCTGTCCCTGTGTGGCACCCTGAATAGAGAGGCGAACTCCTGTAAGAGGCAGCAGAGCCACCTGCTGAGCCAGGTCATATGGCCGTCATCCCTCCGAGACACTTGTGGGAATCCCTGGGCTGAGAACTGCTTAGACCACTGGATGCAAAGATGGTCTCCTCCAGAGGAAAAAGGAGAAAGGCTTCAGTGTGTGCCTGTGATAGTGGCATGAGGCACATGGTAAATTCTCAATGCAGTCCCTGGATTATTTTCCTGTGGTCACCATAACAAATTGTCACAGACATGGCGGCTTTAAAACAGCAAGCAGATATTTGTTCTCCCATGCTTCTGGAGGCTGAGCCCGAAATCAAGGTGCCGGCAGGGCCGTGCTCCCCCTGGAGGCTCCAGGCAGGAATCCCTCCTCACCTCCTCCAGCTTCTGGGGAAGGCTCCGGGGATCCCTGGCCTTCCTCTGCTGTGGCTGCTTTGTTCCACTTTCTGCCTCTGTCTTTACAAGGCCTTCCTCCCTGTTTTCATGTCTCTGTGTCTCTATCCAAATTCCCCTCTCCATAGGAGTTGATCCAACTATAATTCCTCTCAATCCAATCCACCCGTCATTGGATTTAGAAACTACCCTAATCAAGTATGACCCCATTGCATCTTGATTACATCTGCAAAGACCCTATTTCCAAATAAGGCCACAGTCACAGGTACTGGGGGTCAGGACTTCCATATATCTTTCTAGGGGACACACTTCAACCTACAAGTCTCATCCCAGAGGCCTTCGATGGGGTCCAGGCAGGAGGCAGGGCATGCCTCAATCTTAACTGAGTGAAGCCATGACTGCCATAGAAACCCAAGTGAGCAGAATCCACTAAAATGGAGAATTGGCCAGGCACAGGGGATCACGCCTTGTAATTGCTGCAACTTGGGAGGCCAAGGCAGGAGGACCTCTTGAGCCCAGGAGTCTGAGACCAACCTGGTCAACATAGTAAGGCCCCGTCCCTACAAAAACTAAAACTAAAAGAGCCAAATGTGGTGGTGTGCGCCTGTAGTCCGAGCTACTCAAGAGGCTGAGGTGGGAGAATTGCTTGAGCTCAGGAGTTTGAGACTAACCTGGACAACATAGTGAGACCTTGTCTCTACAAAAAATAAAAATAAAAATAAATTAGCTAGGCGTGATGGCACACACCTGTAGTCGCAGCCACTTGGGAGGCTGAAGCAGGAGGATTGCTTGAGCCCAGGAGGTTGAGGTTGTAGTGAGCTATGATCATACCACTGTACTCCAGCCTGGGCAACAGAGCAAGACCTTGTTTCAAAAAAACCAAAAAGAGGCCGGGCGCGGTGGCTCAAGCCTGTAATCCCAGCACTTTGGGAGGCCGAGATGGGCAGATCACGAGGTCAGGAGATCGAGACCATCCTGGCTAACACGGTGAAACCCCGTCTCTACCAAAAATACAAAAAACTAGCTGGGCGAGGTGGCGGGCGCCTGTAGTCCCAGCTACTTGGGAGGCTGAGGCAGGAGAATGGTGCAAACCCAGGAGGCGGAGCTTGCAGTGAGCTGAGATCCGGCCACTGCACTCCAGCCCGGGCGACACAGCGAGACTCCATCTCATAAAAAAAAAAAAAAAAAAAAAAAAAAAAATCCAAAAAGTGATACAAACCATTATTGTCTATAACTGTATCACTGGTGCTTTTTGAAAAGCAGTCATACAATCTTGTGTTTGCGGTGATGATACTAACTGGGTGTTTGTTTTAATCTAAACAGCCATGTCCACCACGGAGCCACTCCTTCAGCGAAACATGTGCAGGAAGCGTGGTCATGAACTGCACTCTTGGTATGACCAACCCTGCAGGATAACAAATCACGATTGATTACTTGAAGGGACCTTAGCTTGGTTCCTATTTGACAAATGATGGCACATTCAATACATTTATTAAGTTGTGACAAGGGAATTGATCCAACTATAAATAATCAAGAATACGGACTGTGGCCGGGCGTGGCGGCTCACACCTGTAATTCCAACACTTTGGGAGGCCAAGGCGGGTGGATCACCTGAGGCGGGGAGTCCTGACCGGCCTGACCAACATGGAGAAAACCTATCTCTACTAAAAATACAAAATTAGCTGGGTGCGGTGGCCCATGCCTATAATCCCAGCTACTCGGGAGGCTGAGGCAGAACAATCACTTGAATCCTGGAGGGGGAGGTTGCAGTGAGCCGAGATCGTGCCGTTGCACTCCAGCTTAAAATAGGGCGAGGCATGGGTGTCAGGGGCATGCGTAAGGGTCAGTGGGAGTCTGGGGTCAGTGTGTGTGTGTGTGTGTGTGTGTGTGTGTGTGTACATGATGTCAGTGTTGGGGCTGGTATGTGTGTCCATGGGGGTTGTGTAGACCAAACAGCAGAAGCTGGAGGCTGGAGGTCCAGCATCAAGGTGCCAGCAGGTTCCCTTTCCCCTGAGGCCACTGTCCTAGGCTCCAGCCACCACCTGCTCACTTTGTCCTCACATGGCCTGCTCTCTGCGTGCACAGCCCTGGTGCCTGTGTGTGTCCAAATTTTGCCTTCTTAGGCCAGGCGTGGTGGCTCATTCCTGTAATCCCAGTACTTTGGGAGGCCAGGGCTGGTAGATCACTTGAGGTCAGTTCGAGATCAGCCTGGTCAACATGGGGGAACCCCATCTCTACCAAAAACAAAAATTAGCCAGGCATGGTGGTGCAAGGCCATAATCCCAGCACTTTGGGAGGCCGAGGTGGGCAGATCGCTTGAGGTCAGGAGTTTGAGACAAGCCTGGCCAACATGGCAAACCTCCGTCTCTACTAAAAACACACAAAAAATTAGCCGGGGGTGGTGGTGCAGTTATTCAGGAGGCTGAGGCAGGAGAATCACTTGAACCTGGGAAGCGGAGGTTGCAGTGAGCTGAGATCACACCACTGCACTCCAGCCTGGGTGACAGAGTGAGACTCTGTCTCAAAAATAAATAAATAAATAAATAAATAAATAAATAAATAAAGCAGATTATTTGCAGCCTTGACTCAGTTTGAGCTCCTGGGGGAGGAATCTAAATCCAGAGAAGTCAAGGGGATTTTTGTGGGGAGTGAAACAGAGCGTGAAGCAGGCCACGCCTTGTCTCAGAGACGGTTAGTGTAGAGCACAGGGGCCTGGGATTCTGGATTTGCCCTATGGAGCTCACAAGTGCACCCTGGGGGGTGTTAATATTGATATATCCTTCCCCATACCCAGGAGGAAACTGAAGCTGGAGAGGGTGGTGCTGGCTTGAGGGTGCACAGGGAGTTGGTGGCAGAGGTGGGTCCCAGCACAACACCTGGCTCACCCACCAGCCACCCCACTCCTTAGGAATGGCCGTGTGAGTGGTGTGGTCAAGGCCACTTTGGGGACAGCAATTTGGGGCCCTGATCACAGACTTTCTGTTGCCATCGTTGTGTTTTCAGAGCAGTGGCCCCGTGTTCTGTCAAAGAGGCCCAGAGAAGATTGGTGAGGGTGAGGGGTGGGGCCAGACCTCTCTGGGCCAAGGGGAGCCCCCAGGGCTGGGACACTTCTGGAGATTGGGGGTGAAGTGGGCTTCGTGGGTCCAGCCGGAGGAAGCCACAGGATGGCCCTGAAGAGGCGGTGCTGGGAGTCACTGTCACCTTGACACTTTCCAGCCGGGCTCCTGCTCAGGGAGGGCCTTACACACAGGTGTCTGAGTTTCTGGTGTCCTGGGGCATTGGAATAACAGAGCAGGGAGAGGAAGGGAGATTTTCCCAGGCCTGGGAGAGCTCAGGATGCTCCTCGGGGTTGTCCTCTCCCTCAGGGCACCTCAGTCACTGGTCTTTCAGGCCATTCCCAGCTGAGCACTTCCTGACTGCAGGCCTTCGCATATGCTGTTCCCCGCCTGGAACTCCCTTCCTCCAGATGTGCACATGACTGCTCTCTTCTCCATGTGCAAGGGCGTCACTCTCCACCAAGCCTTTCTCTCCCCTCCCTGTGCATCACGTCACTTGTTTTGCTGTCTTCACAGGACCCACTGGCTTCCCCATGCACAGAAGATCAGCTCCCTGGATTCAGGGATCCGGACTGTTTCATTCCCTGCTCTCTCCCCAGTGCCTAGAACAGCGCCTGTGCATCGCAGGGACTCAGGAATTATGTGTGCAGTGAGTGTGACACGGGTGGTGGATGGATGGGCGGCATTGGCTTTGGGCAGTGAAAAGGCCCACTGGGTCGGGTGTGGCCACGCGCAGAAGTGTGCAGGGTCTCTGGCTGGAAACTGTGGTGGAAACGAGGGCCCGCTGCTGCTCAGAGGCTGTCCTCGGCCCCAGGCATTTTCCCAGAGCATCAGGGCCAGCTCTGCCTGGGGTTTGGTCACTCACTCACCAGGGGACCTCAGGAAAGTCCCTGTTCATCTGGGCCCAGGACCCGATTCTGTCATTTATGAATTATTATCCCCAGGCTGCCCTCCCCACGGGGTGGGGGAGGCTCAAAGAAGATCCAGTTAGTCTGGGTTTGGTGGCTCACGCCTGCAATCCCAGCACTCTGGAGGCTAAGGCAGGAGTTCAAGACCAGCCTGGGCAACATAGTGAAACCTCATCTTTACAAAAAAATGACATAGCCGGGTATGGTGGTGCACACCTGTAGTCGCTATTTGGGAGGCTGAGAAAGGAGGATCCCTTAGCCCAGGAGAGTGAGGCTGTAGTGAGCTATGATCACACCACTGCACTCCATCCTGGACAACAGAACAAGACCCTGTCTCAAAAACATAAATAAATATAAAATAAAATAAGGTCTGGTCTCTGACTGTGACTGCTCCGGGTGGCTCAGAGAGCTCCCATCTGGAGACGAAGTTTCCCAAGGAAGGAAGGACAAGGCTGCTCGTGGTGGAATTGTGCATGACCAACAACTGGAAACACCCCTAAGGGTTTAAGTCCCAGTGCGGTCCCTGCTTGTCCTTGGGATCAGCCAGCTGTCACCGCCTCCAGCCCCTTCAGCACCCGTGTGGATCCCGGAAAGTCATCCCCTCTGGGCAGGTGAATTATGGCCAAGGGGTGTCCCCACCGCTGGCTGACACAGCCATGTCTGGTGAGTAAGTGAGGCCACGTCAGCCCCCATCCCTGCTGCCTCCTTGCTTTAGGACATGAGGGTAGCAGTAGAATGTAATGGGCAAAGAGAGAGTTCCAGTGAGCGCCTTGGGGTAAAAAGCAAGAAAAGGAAGAACATGTGTGATTCAGTACCATGTATGGGGGCGCCAAAGCCCCAGAGGACAGTAAAATGTGTGTGGCTGCAAATGTATTATGTATCTATGCCTCTATCCATCTGTCATGTGTCTATCCATCTCTCTCTAAATAATCTCTATTTATAATCTATTTACCTATCGTCTCTCTTATTTAGCAATCACCTATCCACCTATCAATTATCTATCATCTATCTATCTATCTGTCTATCTATCTATCTATCTGGCAATCATCTGTGTAAAATTTAGGATAAAAGGCTGGTAGTGAGCCCAGCTACCCGGGCTGGGCAACAGTGATTACTCAAACTGGGTGATAGTGGTCGTCTCTTGGAGAGGGGTCAAAGGGGGCTTCCGCCTTGCTACGAGGAGGTCCAGGTGTCACCAGGGTGCATAGGCAATGCTGAAGCATCCCGGCCCTCCCTGGCCCTGGGTCTTGGTGCCTGCTGGAATCAGAAGAGGGAGTGTGCATCTGTGCTGTGAGCATCACATAGTACCACGAATGTCACCAGGTCCCAGTTAACTGGAGAATTCTGTTCAGGCCTGCGAAGATGGAGGTGCAGGCCGGGTGCGGTGTCTCACGCCTGTAATCCCAGCACTTTGGGAGGCCTAGCGGGTGGATCACCTGAGGTCAGGAGTTCAAGACCAGACTGGCCAACATGGTGAAACCCCATGTCTACTAAAAAAAATTAGCTGGGCATACCGGCTACGTGGGAGGCTGAGGCAGGAGAATCGCTTGAACCCAGGAGGCAGAGGTTGCAGTGAGCAGAGATCTCATCTCTGCCCTCCAGCCTGGGCAACAGAATGAGACTTCATCTCAAACAAAAAGACTTTAAAAAACACTAGGTAAGCCAAGTAAAGCATCTGCGGCCAGCTGAGTCTCCCAGGTCACTGGCTGACTGTCTCTGTTCTGGACAGAGCATGACATCACAGTTGCCATGCACACTGGCCACGCTCACCCACTGCATCTCCTTCGGTCCTCATGCCAGTGCTGTGGGGAGGTTTTTGTCGATCTCGTGTCTAAGGTCAGGCCTGGTGGGAGTGGAGGTTGGAACTCAGGCTATCTAATTCCCAGGCCCATGGGCTTAAGAGGCGATACCCCAAGAGGGAGCTGAGAGTTTCTTGGGAGCTTTTTGCTGAATTGTGTACCTGGTCTGCATGCCCATCGTGCTTCCTTTAGGTCCTGTGATCTCTGGTCAGCTGCACACCACGTCTGAGCCTCAGTTGGCCCATTTGTAGTGCCCATTTGTAGTGCAGGGGTGGTGCTCCCCGGCCTGCCCACCTCAGAGGGCTCTTTGGGGCCCCCAGAGCTGCAATGCTTGTAAGCATCTTAAAAATAGCCCGTGCTGTCGGGGCATGATGGTTCATGTATGTAATCTTAGCACTTTGGGAGGCCGAAGTGGGCGGATCACTTGAGGTCAGGAGTTCGAGACCAGCCTGCCCAACGTCGTGAAACCCCGTCTCCACTAAAAAAAACACAAAATTAGCCAGGTGTGGTGGCACGTGCCTGTAATTTCAGCTACTCAGGTAGCTGAGGCAGGAGAATCGCTTGAACCTGAGAGGCAGAGGCTGCAATGAGCCAAGATCATACCACTGTAGTCCACCCTGGGTGACAGAGTGAGACTCTGTCTCAAAAGAAAAAAAAAAAATAGCCTGTCCTGTGCTCAGAGAGGAGAGGTACTACCAAAATCATTCACTTGGGATAATTCTTACCCATTACTAATCCGGAAGGAGACTTCTAAGGACTACAACCCCAATATTTTCTCATCTTGTTTTTCTAATTTCCTCCAACATCAGGCAGCTAGGGGAAAAACTGCATTTTCAGATGCAAATTTTCCCCTGAACCACGGAAGCTTTAAAACCACCAGATGAAGTATAGAAAGTACTTGACAATTTCTTTAAGAATCTTGCATTCTCTGGGTTAGAATATCACGCGTGAGGATATGTGTGTGTTGTGTGTTTTTTTAATCCTGCTATCACGAGCAGCAGGTACCAAAATGTTGATCTTTAATGTGTTAGTAAAACAGCATACATTTGAATATTGGCTTTTTCTGCCATCTGTACCAGTTGACACTGTTTTTCATACCAGCTTATTACATTTCTTGTACAAACATACTTCTGGGTGTCTCTGTTGATTTATGCTATAGTTGCTCTGGTATTTGTGTTAAAATAGCATTTTAAAACTTATAAAATATTGCTATTTATTCCTTCCTTGATTCTTTGCCATTTGACAAGTTGTGGAGTAGCGCATATTTCCCAAGGACTAAGTTTCTGGTCACAGTTCTCTTGAGGGGGCTGCGGGCGGGGGGAAGAAGAGCCCAGAATAGCTCAGGCCCAGGGCCTAACTGGGCACTCCTACAGTACTAAACTCACTGTCCCCCTCGGGTAGGCCTGCAGATTCCTCAGGGCTTTCTTCTTCTTCTTTTTTTTAACCTAAAAATTTCTTTCAGAGGCCATGCATGGTGGTTCACACCTGTAATCTGCATACTTTGGGAGGCCGAGGCAGGCGGATCATCTGAGGCCAGGAGTTCGAGACCAGCCTGGCCGACATGGCGAAATCCCATCTCTACTAAAAATACAAAAATTAGCCAGGCGTGGTGGCGGGCACCTGTAATCCCAGCTACTCATGAGGCTGAGGCACGAGAATCATTTGAACCCGGGAGGAGGAGGTTGCAGTAAGCTGAGGTGATGCCACTGCACTCCAGCCTGGGTGACAGGGTGAAACTGTGTCTCCAAATAAAATAAAATAAAATAAAAATAAATACATAAAAATTTATTTGAGAGATGGCGGGTCTTGCTATGTTGCTCAGGCTGGTCTTGAACTCCTGGCCTCAAGTGATCCTCCCACCTCAGCCTCCCAAAGTATGCAGATTACAGGTATGAGCCACCATGCCCCTCCTTGCCCGGGGTTATTTTAAATGTTCAAATGATAAAAATAAAGACAACACGGTAAGTCTCCCTAAATTTGCTCAGTTTGAAGACCTGTTATTCTTTCAGTCTGTCTGCCTCCCCCTTTTGATGTCAAAATTTTATTTCTCCAGTGAATTGAAGAGGTTCTTGGATGATCATCTATTTTTTCTCTCAAATGGCTTTCTTGGGCAAAATCATGAGCCAGTATCCCTATGTTCCTTCCCAGTTGGTTTGGGTGTACTTTTACTGGTCTGCAGAATCCTCAGATCTGGGGCCCTCTTGTGCTAAAGTAGAGCTTAGATGGGCCCCTCTGCTGGGACTCCACACCATGGTCCGGGATGGGGGCTCTTCACGGCCCTGGGGGAGGCTCTGTGGCAGTGAATGGCGCTTGCCGCCGGCTGGTGCATAGATGAGGCATTGTGCCACTCTAAAAAAAAAATCTGTGCAAACTGCCACAGATGGGAGGAAGAGCCGATATTCAAATTGGAGGCTGTTTTACTAACACGTTAAAGATTAACGTGTTTTTACTGGCTGCTGCATACTGAGGCAGGATGAGTTTTCCTTCTCTGAAAAAGCAGAAAGAAATAGAAGCCGCCTGTTTGGGGCCAGTGCTGGGGATGGCGGTGCGGGGCCCCCACTGCCCAAGAGAGCCCAGGGTTCTGAAGTGCAGCTCCGTCTACAGCTCTGAAGCCTTTGCCCTGTCTCTCAGTGATACCTGGCCCACTTACCCGGCCTGTGTCTCCCCTTCTGGCTGTAAGCTTCCAGTCCCCTTTTCTTTTTTATTTTCTTCTTTCTCTCTTTCTTTCTTTCTTTCTTTTTTTTTAAATAGAGTCTTGGTCTGTTGCCCAGGCTGAAGTGTGGTAGTTGGATCTTGGCTCACTGCAACCTCTGCCTCCTGGGTTCAAGTGATTCTACAGCTTCAGCCTCCCGAGTAGCTGGGATTGCAGGCACACACCACCACACCCGGCTAATTTTTATATTTTTAGGAGAGACGGGTTTCACCATGTTGGCCAGGTTGGTCTCGAACTCCTGACCTCAGGTGGTCCACCTGCCTCGGCCTCCCAAAGTGCTGGGATTACAGGCATAAGCCACTATGCCCAGCCTCTAGTCCCCTTTTCTTAAGACTCAGTCCCCATGTGATGATGGTGAGCAGGTGCCAGCAGCCTGCCAAGCACCTCCCCAGGCTGCTCTGCGGGACTCTCCTGAGAGGGAGTCCCAGTGCCACATTTTACAGGAGGAGGTGAAACCAACGCATGGAGAGGTGAAGTAACCTGCCTGGGGCCACACAGCAGGGAAGTGTGAGTCCAGAGTCAACCTCTAACTTCGACAGCTCAGCTCCGCCTTTCTCCCCACCTCTCAGCTCCCAGCCTACGGAACTCTCCCTCCCTGGACTCCGTGTGAGGGATTTAATTTTTATTTTTACAAAATAGCTCACACCTGTAATCCCAGCACTTTGGGAGGCCGAGGGGGGCAGATCTTGTGAGGCCAGGAGTTCGAGACCAACCTGGCCGACATAGCAAAACCCCATCTCTACCAAAAATACAAAAATTAGCTGGGCGGTGGTAACCTGTAATCCCAGCTACTAGGGAGGCTGAGGCAGGAGGATCACTTGAACCTGTGAGGTGGAGGTTGCAGGGAGCCCAGATCGCGCCACTGTACTCCAGCCTGGGCGACAGAGCGAGACCCCGTCTCAAATAAAACAAAACAAAACAAAACAAATGCAAAATGTGCAAAATGGGACAGAAAGTGGAGACCTGGTCAGGGGAGTTTAACATAACAATAGTGATGGCAGAAAGCGTAGCAAACAGAACTGACAGCACCTATCAGCCATAGGTGTGTGGAGGGGTTCAGGCTGTCCGGAGAGAGGGCCGGCCTGGCTGCCACTTCCCGCCTCCTCCGCGCTGCTCTGGGAACCGGCCCGCCCCGCCGCCCCGCCGCCCCGCCGCCCCGCCGCCCCGCCGCCCCGCCGCCCCGCCGC
>NC_037687.1:50195352-50247067 GCF_003255815.1 Theropithecus gelada
CTTCCTGCTGCCCTCCTTGGGCGCCTTGGGCCGCGCCCTCTGCTGGCCAGTGGCGGCCATGCAGCCAGCCCTGCCCTTGGGCAGGAGGAGAGCTGGGGCCGGAACCCTGGCAGGCCCGAGCTGATGGGCACTTCCTCCTCTTACTCATGGTTAACAATGTGCCCACCGAGGAACGAAGCTTTCGTTCCCTCTGAGGGTTTGGGCCATCCTCACACAGCATAGGCCGGGCTAGAGAAAGGGGGACCCCAATTGCAACTTTTTTTTTTTTAAAGACAGGGTCACTCTCTGTTGCCCAGGCTGGGGTGGGTGCAGTGGCTTGATCTCAGCCTTGACCTCCTGGGCTCAAGTTCAGCCTCCCAAATAGATGGAACTGCAGGTGCGCACCACCACACCTGGCTAATTTTTTTGTTTTTTGGAGAGGTGAGGTTTCACTATGTTGCCCAAGCTGGTCTCAAACTCCTGGGCTCAAGCCATCCTCCTACCTTGACCTCCCAAAGTGCTGAGATTACAGTGTGAGCTGCTGCACCTGGCCTCTTCTTCAGTCCAGTACAGCAGAACCAGGAAGAGACCTCTGGGATTCAAGAATACTGACATGTGTGAAAGCCCACCCCACCAAAGCCCTGGGAGCAGCCCGGTGGGAAGGGCATCTGGCAGGTGGCACAGTGCCATGGGAGCTGGTTAACCCACCAGCCAGACCCTTCCATCCCGCCCTGCATGGCGTTGTACAACTTGAGATGTCTCAGTTTTCTAATCTGTGAAATGGGCGTATTGGTGATCTCAGAGGTCCCTGCATGGTGGCTCTGGACTCAGATTCCAGTGGATACCGCTCCCTAGGGTGGTCCTGGCAGTGCCCAGGTACTCTGAAAAGGGGAGTTCAACTGCAGGCACAGTGTGGTAGGGTGGGGGATGGAGGTGTGTGAAGACCCATGTGACCCAAGGTAAGGACCCAGGAAGAAGGCAGCCGGGAGCTCCATGGAATATTTGCCCCAGAGCCCCAAGCCCCAGCCCTGGGATCTCATAGCACCCCGCTGTCTCTTTCATTATTGGTGGTTTCTTGTCCTGTTGTCTTAGAGGGTAAGCATCCCCGGCACTCAGCCAGTTGCCTGCACACAGCTGGGATTCTGCAGATACCTGCATGAGTGGGGAATGTCTGGGTGGAATCTAATAACCATCCCTGCCAGGCCCCTTCCTGCGGGACCCACGGGCTGCTTGCAGGCTCCATGCCTCCCTCCTGGGTCTCTGTCTGAGCACAGATTGTGCATGAGTGTTTCACAGGTGCCCACCTGAGGCAAGGTGATAAGCAGAGGTCACTTTTGTTTTCTTTTTTTTTTTGATAGAGAGTCTCATTCTGTCGCCCAGGCTGGAGGGCAGAGGTGAGATCTCCGCTCACTGCAACCTCTGCCTCCTGGGTTCAAGCGATTCTCCTGCCTCAGCCTCCCCAGTAGCTGGGGTTACAGGTGTGCACCACCACACTCAGCTAATTTTTGTATTATTAGTAGAGATGAGGTTTTGCCATGTTGGCCAGGCTGGTTTCAAACTCCCGACCTCAAGTGATCTGCCTGCCTCAGCCTCCCAAAGTGCTGGGATTACAGGTGTGAGCCACCACACCTGACCCACATATCCTTTTTTAAAAAATTTGACACAGGGTCTCACTCTGTCACCCAGGTTGGAGTGCAGTAGTATAATCTCAGCTCACTGCAACCTTCGCCTCCCAGGCTCAAGTGATTCTCCTGCCTCAGCCTCCCAAGTAGCTGGGACCACAGACGCGTGCCATCATGCCTGGCTAATTTTTGTATTTTTTGTAGAGACAGGGCTTTGCCGTATTGCCCAGCTGGTCTCGAACTTGTGAGCTCAAGCAATCCTCCTGCCTCGGCCTCCCAAAGTGTTGGGATTATAGGCGTGAGCCACCACGCCCAGCCCACGTGTCCTACATCTACATATTTAACAGTTACAAATCAAGCCAACAAACACTTAAACAAATTATGTTCTTTTCCGCTGCCCTAACCAATATAACTTCAAAAAGACCTAGAAGGCCAGGTTTAATTTTGGAAATCTCAGGCTCTGGGAGTTCCAGTCTGGAACACGGCAGCCCTGGCCTCTCCACCCGCCCTCCACCCTACCCTCAATTGCCCCTTGTGTGGGAGGACACCGCAGGCTGCATGTCCAGGCTCTGTCCCTACCTCCCACACACACAGCCCTCTGCCACCCCCCGGGCCTAGGGCAGGGCTTCTCAACCTCAGCCCAGCCCCATTGACATTTTAGGCCCCATAGTCATTTATTGTGAGGCCATCCTGTGCATCGTAGGCTATTTAGCAGCCTTCTTAGCTTGTACCCCATGCTGTAAAAACCAGAAATGTCTCCAGACCTTGCCAAATGTCTTCCAGGGTGCAAAAATCACCTCCCCTGCTTTCAGGACCACTGACATAGGGGTACACCATCCAGGGCCATTAGAACAGGGCATTCTGGGGTGCTAGCTACCCAGCAGGTGGTCATGAAGGGGGCCGAGGCTGTGGGGTGGGGGGAACATTCCCTTGTGGGGAGGGGCTGACCTGAGGAAGGCTGCTGGATGGCTGCCCTGTCTACATGCATACCCACAGCTCCAGGGAACCCACGGGAGCATCGGCTCCCTCATGGTGTGGCCCAGCTCCGATCAGTTCAAAGAACTTCCTAACAGAGCGCAAGTACATCCCCCATCAGCAGCCTGCCGGGTACCAGTGTAAGTGGGGCTTCTTCCTTCCTGACTGCCCGTGGGGTCTTCGTAGTCCCCTGGGCTATCCCTAAGTGATCTCTTGTCTTTACCGATGCCCCCGGCTCCTTCAGCACGCCCTCAGGCACTGCATGGCCTCCACAGGTGCCCAGGACACTTTGGAAGGGTGAGGATGAATGCTGCTTATTTTAATAGTTCCAAGAGGTGCACACAGGTACTCAGAATAGAGTAGTACATCAGGCCTGTGACTTCAAGGCCTTAGGATAAGGATAGGTGATTCTTATCCTGTAGGTTGATTTTCCTACAGGCCAAAGATGGCACAATTTAAATATTAGGAAGAAGAATGGCTGCAGCGAACTGAAACAAATGAAATATGCTCAAAGCTGTGACTTTAGAATGGCACTTAAGCCAAAGGAACTCTCACAAGTCACCTTGGGACAGAATGAACATGCATTAGGGTTCGCCCTGGAGCATGATGGCTCATGCCTGTTGCCCTTTCGCCCTTGGAAGTGTCATGGTTTGGATGAGCACGACACCCCTGCCTTGGATTTCAAATTCATTATTTTGTTTTATTTTATTTATTCATTTTTTTGAGACGGAGTCTTGCTCTGTCCCCAGGCTGGAGTGCATGATCTTGGTTCACCGCAACCTCCACCTCCTGGGTTCAAGTGATTCTCCTGCCTCAGTCTCCCGAGTAGCTGAGATTACAGGTGCATGTCACTACTCCTGGCTAATTTTTTGTATTTTTAGTAGAAACAGGGTTTCACCATTTTGGCCAGGCTGGTCTCAAACTCTTGACCTCAAGTGATCCACCCACTTCAGCCTTCCAAAGTGCTGGGATTACAAGCATGAACCACCGCGCCGTCCAGGATCATTATTTTAAAAACTGGTAGGCCAGGCGCGGTGGCTCAGGCCTGTAATCCCAGCGCTTTGGGAGGCTAAGGTGGGTGGATCACCTGAGGTCAGGAGTTCGAGACCAGCCTGGCCAACATGGTGAAACCCCATCTCTACTGAAAATACAAAAATTAATCTGGGCTTGGTGGCGGGCGCCTCTAATCCCAACTACTTGAGAGACTGACGCGGGAGAATTGGTAGAACCTGGGAGGCAGATCCCAGCTGAGATCGTGCCACTGCACTCCAGCCTGGGCAACAGAGCAAGATTCTGTCTCAAAAACAAACAAACAAACAAACAAACAAACACACCATCTCCTCTCGGTGCTGAAGCCCCAGAATTGTCTATAGAAGGATGTGTGAAGGATGTCAAGGTTCCGATGGTGTTAAAGTGACATCAAGGACAAGCATGGAAGGATGCCTGGCGCCTGCCCTCTCCCCTATGCAGTGGGGTACAGAGCACATGGGCACCGGGAACTAACTCGTTTACTGATAGCTGAACAGCCCAGGAGGCCCGCTCAGAGCTCTGGCCTTGCTGGTGAGATGAGAGGAGGAGGTATGGGGTGGACGGCACACCTCCAGGCCTTCTTGGTGGAGTCTCTGAATCCCCCGAAGCCAGCTCCAGGTTCAGGACCCGGGTGAGTAACGTCCTTCCAGGTGTTCAGAGAGGGAGCCCCACCATCGGGAGCACTCAGCACATCCCAGTGCCTCTCGTACAACCTCAGCCCATCCCAGGCCAACCATGTCACCCTGAACATGGGGCGGGCCCTCCATGTGTCCTTGGCCACAGGAAGGATTGGGCCCTCTCCTTGTGAATTCACTCCTGTCATGTTTCTGTCCCCAGAACCCCAAGCAGCATCCTTTTTTAAAAAAAAAATTAAATTTTTTTTTCTTTTTCGAGATGGAGTTTTGCTCTTGTCCCCCAGGCTGGAGTGCAGTGGTGCGATTTTGGCTCACTACAACCTCCACCTCCTGGGTTCAAGTGATTCTCCTACTTCAGCCTCCCAAGTAGCTGGGATTACAGGCACACACTACTACACCCAGATAATTTTTGTATTTTTAGTAGAGGTGGGGTTTTACCATGTTGGCTAGGCTGGTCTCGAACTCCTGACCTCAAGTGATCCACCCATCTCGGTCTTCCGAAGTGCTAGGATTACAGGTGTGAGCCACCGCACCCAGCCTAATTTTTAATTTTTAAGAATTATTATTGTTAGAGATGGGGGGGTCTCACTCTGTTGACCAGGCTGGTCTCGAACTCCTGGCCTCAAGTGATCCATCCTCCCATCTCAGCTCCCAAAGTGCTGGTATTACAGGCATGAGTCACTGCATTTGCTAATTCTTAATTTTTTGAGTCAGTGTCTTACTTTGTCATGTAAGCTGGAGTGCAGTGGTACGACGATGGCTCACTGCAGCCTCGACCTTCCAGGCTCAAGCCACCCTCCTGCCTCTGCCTCTGGAGTAACTGGGACTACAAGGGCCTGGTGCCCGGCTAATTTTTGTATTTCTTGTACAGATTACAGATGTAATCTCCCTATGTTGCCCAGGCTGGCCTCGAACTGGCCTCAAGTAACCCACCTTGGCCTCCCAAAGTGCTTGGGTTAGAGGTGTGAACCACCATGCCTGGCCCCAGGCAGCATCTTGACTCCACCCTCATTCCCCACATCCAGTCGATCCCTGGGACCTGTGGATGTCACTTGGGTCACTTTAGTACCCATCCCAGGATCCTGACGAGCCCTTGCCCCCAGCCCAGCCATCTCTGCCTCTCACTTGTGGCAGGGAGAGCTCCGGCATTGGGACCTTCCCCACTCTATGTCCTCTTGGGCACTCTGAGGCTGTGGTGTCGCTGGCAGGGCCCAGGTGTCATCCCCAGGACTCAGGCCTATGGGGGCTGCCAATGGGCAGGCAGGACTCACAGGACTGAGGCTCCCCTGGCCTCCACCTGTGACAGGGGAAGTCCCCACACTGTGAACACAGTGGGGAAAGGGCTTTGCTTTGATACAACATTTGTTGGATTTTTTTAAAAAATGTTCAAGCTGTCAAAAAAGTGTATGGGTTGAGTTTGGATGTTTGTGTTGGAATGTTGTTCTCTTGAGCAACACTGAAGAGGGATGGAGATGCCTGTTGTACGCAGCCAGCATGGCGGGCAGTGCACTGCACGGCTATCCAGCAGAGATTCTAAAGACACACACCTGTGGGCTTGGGGGACCAGTGCCCGAAGCATCTGGACCTCATGACTGGGACACAGTGAGCCGGCACAGTGTGGAGCCTGGGACTGTTCCTCATCAAATCCACTAAGCTGCCTGCAGGCAAAGCTCGATCTGGGGACACGGCCTCGCCACTGCTGCCTCCTCTTGGCTGCTGCACTTGTCTTGACTCTCCCTGCCCCGGGTGGCAACTGGGCTTGAGTGACACAGTGTGTCATGATTTGTAAAGCAGACGTTTGACAATATCAGATTTGAGAGAATGCAAGAAGTAAAACCCGGTAACGTTGATGTAAGATGAATTCTGCCATGGAAATGATTTCTTGGTACAAGGTCCCAGGGCCAGGCAGGTGCGAAACTGAGGGAGGACCCTGGGCCCAACACCTGCACACTCGGGCCCCAGTGTCTGCAAACTCCCTGCAGGTGGCTGGGAGTCTGGCCGCTGAGGGCAACTCGGCCTCAGGAAAGCCCCAGAAGCCTCAAGGGTGATGCTAGAGGATGGGGAAACTGAGGCAGGGCCGACTGTTGGTCTCTGACCTGGGGAAGAGGCACAGCATCCTTGCACCGGAGGCTAACTGAACTGCCAGGAGGGTGGCAGGCCCCTGGGGTGGCGACTGCACTCTGGGTGCTTTGACCCAGGGAGGGGGACTTCACAGGTGAAGCACAGTGCCAGGTCTAGCCCAGCCTTGAACAGCGGGGGCCTCGCCCCCACGCTCAGCCAATCAGCAAACAGCATCCTCCGGCCTCTCTGAGTGGGTCATGGCTAGAGTGCATGTGATCTAATCTGACCAATGAAAACAGCCGAGTCCAGGGGCTTGACTTCTGCCTTCTTGCTTGGTTTGCATGAGTTGGATTTTGAAGTCTGGGTCCCCTGCAAGAAAGGTGCACCCTGTGAGGATGAGCAAGGAGCAAAGGATCAGGAACTGGGAAATATTAGGAAACTGATGACACAGGTGGAGGAGATCCTGCCCCACCCCACCCCCATGCACCTTTTATGTACATGAGCTAATACATTGCTGTTTTTGCTTAAATGTCAGTTTCATTTGGGCTTTTAAACTTGCAACAGAAAGCACTCTGAGTATTACCCGGGTTGGATTCCCGTTTACCCTGGAGAAGCTGTCCTGAGTCTTACTGGAATCCTCTGTGCCTCCGTTTCTTCATCTATAAAATGGGAATAATAATAGTACCTACGCTGTAAGGCTGTTTTGATGATTAAATGAGTTAATACTTGGGAAGGGCTTGAAGGAGTGTCCCGGGACCAAGTAATTGCTAGCTACATGCTTGTGGTTATTACTATTGGTGTGATCATTAAGTACCTGGGGGCTGCTCACCCTCTTCAGAGACTTCAGCCCCCGACAAGCCTCATTCGGGCTCAGGCCACACCTCTGGAGCCACTAATAAGAGAGAGAAACCCCTGAGCTGGGGCTGGTTTGAGTTTCCAATAATTTATCAAGAATCAAGAGCCAGATTTCCTCTGGGAAATACTAGTTCTTGGGTTTACAAAGTGCCTGGGTTGTAAATATCCATAAAAACGACAATTTGTTGGGCCATATTTATTCTTAAGCTGGTCAAAAGATATTAGTGCGTTCTGACTGTGTAAATCTGCCAACTCCTGAATTCCTTCGTGCTCCCGGCATGCCCTCCTATGTGGGCATGAGCAAGCCAGCCAAGCCAGCCGGAGTTGGGCATGGGTGTTCATGACCCTGAGCAGTGGTGGGGGTATCTGTCTGGTGACTGAGTCATACAGGTGAAAGGCGGGGTGGCTCTGGCCCCATCAATGAAAACCTTCGCACAGAGAGTAGTCCCTGGGGCTAGGAGAGTAGCAAGAGAGGCCAGCAGGATCTGACTGCTCAGCGGAGACCGGACCAGTTGGACAAGCCAGGCTCCTGATGGTGGTGGGGTGGGTCACATGTTGGTTGTTATGAGAGCACCTTCTGAGGGGCAGTCCCCGGGGCTCCTCCTGTTCTGGCTGTAGCTCTCTGACCCTCCCCACATCTTCACCTCCAGAGACACTTCTCCCTTCCACCTGCCAGAGGCTGCCCCCAGGCCTCTGCCTATGCAGAGGCTTGTAGCCTCCATGAATGTCCTCCTTCTGCCTATCCTGACTCTCCTCGCAAGTCAAGGCTCAACTCGCATCCCTTCTTACTGAGCTGCTGTGGCATTAATGGATACCACCCACTATTTCCTATTTCTCGTGTACAAGAGCAAATGTAATTTTCCTGAGGCAGAGCCCTGTGGCTTCCATCTCGCAGTCCTCAAGAGCACCTAGCACAGGGCTGGGCACCTAGCCCATCACCTGGTCAGCACTCTTTGCATTTCTCCCTGATGATGAAAAAAAAAAAAAGCAACACGGTAACTGTCACTATTTACTGACTGCGCAGCATTGTTACGTTTTTTAAATATATTATCTCATTGAACCATCACAGGCTCAGAGATGATTATGCCGATTTTGGAGATGTGGAAACTGAGGCTTGGAGAGAAAGTGTGATCTAGCTAGTGACTAACAGAGCTGAGATGGAAATCTGGGCCATATAGCCGGGTATGGTGGCACACGCCTGATAGTCCTAGCTACTCAGGAGGCTGAGGCCGGAGGATTGCTTGAGCCTGGGAGGCAGGGGTTGCAGTAAGTGGAGATCGTGCCACTGCACTCCAGCCTGAGTGACAGAGTGAGACCCTGTCTCAAAAAAAAAAAAAAAAAAAAAAAATTGGGGCCATGATCCCAACCTGGTTAACTTTGACTCTGGACACATGTCCCTGTGTCCAAAAAGGTAAACTATGTCCACAGCGGACATAGTTGCTAAGATGGCTTAGTTAATTCAGGAAGGGAGGGTTGCATTTAGGAACACAAGATTTGTGCTCCACTTTCTTTGTTTTTGTTTGTTTGTTTGTTTTTAAGACAGAGTCTCACTCTGTCACCCAGGCTGGAGTGCAGTGGTACGATCTCAGCTCACTGCAACCTCCGCCTCCTGGGTTCAAGTGATTCTTCTGCCTCAGCCTCCCAAGTAGCTGGAGCTACAGGCCCACACCATCACGCCCGGCTAATTTTTGTATTTTTAGTAGAAAATGGGTTTCACCATATTGGCCAGGCTGGTCTCAAATTCCTGACCTCAAGTGATCCACCCGCCTCAGCCTCCTAAAGTGCTGGGATTACAGGTGTGAGCCACCAAGCCTGGTCTTGGGCTCCACTTTCAATTCTCTATTTGAGTGTAGACATGGCTCCTGGAATACTGGGTAAATTTGGGTCTAGACATTAGTCTCTGCTTTGGAAGATACTGAGTTGGAGGAAAATCTTGTAGAATACTGTGAGCCATAACCGACACAGGTTCATGTACAGTTGGTGTTCAACAAAGGCTCGGACATGATATTGACTAGGGCCCGTAGCTCCATGTAGCCTCCATGAAAACAAGGTCCAACCACTTTAAAGAGCGTCCATCTTTTTTTTTTTTTTTTGATGGGTGGTGTTGCAGGCAGAGTTTTAAAGTACAAGTAAGAGGCTGGGTGTGGTGGCTCTCATCTGTAATCCCACCACTTTGGGAGGCCAAGACAGGCAGATCACTTGAGGTCAGGAGTTTGAGACCAGCTTGGCCAACACGGTGAAATCCCATCTCTACTAAAAATACAAAAATTAGCCTGGTGTGGTGGCAGATGCCTGTAATCCCAGCTACTTGGGAGGCTGAGGGAAGAGAATTGCTTGAACCTGGGAGACAGAGGTTGCAGTGAGCCGAGATTGCGCCACTGCACTCCAGCCTGGGCGACAGAGCGAGACCCTGCATCAAAAAATAACAGTAAACATAAAGTAAAATAAAATAAAGTGCAAGTAAGAGTTCAGAACAAGAACAGCATTCGGGGTAGCTTTTAGGTGGGTTGGTGGGGGTAAGAAGGACCACCAGATTTCATAGTCCACCAGATTTCAGATTTCATAACTGGCTACCAGATTTCATAGTTAAAAACATCAGGAATTGCCGGGCGCGGTGGCTCAAGCCTGTAATCCCAGCACTTTGGGAGGCCGAGACGGGCGGATCACGAGTTCAGGAGATCGAGACCATCCTGGCTAACACAGTGAAACCCCGTCTCTACTAAAAAATACAAAAAAACTAGCCGGGCGAGGTGGCGGGCGCCTGTAGTCCCAGCTACTCAGGAGGCTGAGGCAGGAGAATGGCGTAAATCCGGGAGGCGGAGCTTGCAGTGAGCCGAGATCCGGCCACTGCACTCCAGCCTGGGCGACAGAGCGAGACTCCGCCTCAAAAACAAAAACAAAAAAAAAAAAACATCAGGAATTGTGGACGCAGCCCAGGACCCTCATATCTGAGAAATCCTCACCTTCCAGGTAAGCACTGCCCACTTCCATTTGCTCGATTGCTAATAAATCATGACTTCTTCCTTGCACATAGACACTCTCTGCATTTTTATTCCAAACATTTAACTTGCAGAGTTGACAGAAAGGCTATAGATTTCCCCCCAAATATCCATTTGCCTTGCCATTTATCTACTTCGATCTGAAATACAGAACATGATGGGTGCCCTAGGTAAATCAAGCATTTCCTGTCTTCCGAAATGGGTTTGCAAACGCTTATTTCATGCCATTACCATTTTTCTGTTTCTAGCAGTAAATCAAAAAAGTATCGCCCATTCATCCACTTTAAAAGTAATGTCTTTCTTATGCATAATTACACATACCCAGTGGAGATCTGTGTGTGCACTGTAAATCTACTCTTTAAAAGGTTTCCCCTTAAGTACATTGGTGACATAAATTGGCGTAGAGCAAATTTATTTATTTAATAGGTTTATTCTTTTAACTGGTCTGATAACCATTACTGTTCACTGTTTGGTTTGGGGGGAGGAGGCAGTTCTTATTAATTTATCTGATTTATTTCTATGGCAGATATTTATGTAAAAGGGTTCCTCTGGAAATGAGGGTGAATGTAATTTATTGGTTTAGCAGGTTTATTCTTAACTGGCCTTCAGGCGATCCACATGGTACTCATAGAAATTGGGAGAGTGTCTTAAAATAATTGAAGTAAGAAAAGGGGGTGCGGAAGATCAGAGGGAGAACATTTTGGAAGCTTGCATTTGGATGGAAGTTTTCCTAAATACTGGACTAAAGGAGCAAGAGATGTGATTGAAAAAAAAAGAAGAAAGGGAAGAAGAAAGGAAAGAAAGAAAAGAAAGAGAAAAAGAAAGGAAGAAAAAGAGAAAGAGGAAGAAGAAAGAGAGGAAGAAGGAAGGAAGGGAAAGAAAGAGAGAAAGAGAAAGAAAGAGAGAGAAAGAGAAAGAAAGAGAGAGAAAGAAAGAGAAAGAGAAAGAGAGAAAGAAAGAGAAAGAGAGAAAGAGAAAGAAAGAGAGAGAAAGAAAAGAAAGAAAGAGAAAGGAAAGAAAGAAAGAAAGAAAAAGAAAGAAAGAAAGAAAGAAAGAAAGAGAGAAAGAAAGAAGGAAAGAAAGGAAGGAAGGAAGGAAAGAAAGAAGGAAGGAAGGAAGGAAAGAAAGAAGGAAGGAAGGAAGGAGGGAAGGAAGGAAAGAAGGAAGGAAACAAAGGACAGAAAGAAAGAAAAGAAAAGAAAGCCTCAATAATAACAACCCCAAAATGTTTTGGCAAATTGAAGATAAAAGAGAATCTGCTATTCAGGCCCGTGTAAACTTGCTGGCTTTTGTAAATCTCGTTTGTAGCTCCTGATGGTGTTGGAGTGAAAGCAGACAGGCCCAGCTGGTGGAGGCGAGGGAGAGAAATGCTGAATTTTTAGCAGTTCAGGTTTATTTTTAGGCATGGAAGGGTATCTTTAGCTTCCCAGTAAATGAGTCCATCAGAAGGCCATATATGAAATAATTAGAATGTAAAAATACAGAACAGAAACTGAGGGCCCCCACGACCAGACTGTGCAACGCAGGCCCCCTCCCTCCCGGCACAGATGGGGTCAGACAAGCTCACGGCACCCTCTGGTCCAGGCTGCCCAAACCCACCTGGAGAAGGGCACAGGGCAGACTGGGCCCTGGGCTTGTCACTGACATCACCAGCAGGCATAACGGCCCATCCTGGAACATTGTCCCTTTGCCTCCCTGGCATGAGGATCTGGTCAGGCTGGGCACGCCCTTAGGAACAGTGACCCTGGACTGGAAACTGGAGAGTGGTGCCCTTCAAGGAATCCGGAGCTTGGTCCAAGGGGGCAGGCCAAGAGCTGGTGTGAACAGGCAAGGTTGGGCCATCGGGAACCAGCATTTTTAGTTTTATCTTTTAAATCATAGAGATGCAGTCTCCCTATGTTGCCCAGGTTGGTCTTCAACTCCTGGGTTCAAGCAATCCTCCCACCTTAGCCTCCCAAAGTGCTGGGATTACAGGCATGAGCCACCACACCTGGCTAGAATCAGCCTTTCTAGACCGGGAAAGAGGAGTGAGTCTTGGAGAATCTTTGGACTCCAAAAAGACCTTGAAGTTGGTATAGTCCTGTCCATTGTTCCTTCCTTCCTTCCTTCCTTCCTTTCTTTTTCTTTTCTTTCTTTCTTTTTATTTTTTTGATAGAGTTTTGCTCTTGTAGCCCAGGCTGGAGTGCAATGTCACGATCTCGGCTCACTGCAACCTCCACCTCCCAGGTTCAAGTGATTCTCCTGCCTCCTGAGTAGCTGGGATTACAGGCGCCCGTCACCATGCCCAGCTAATTTTCTATTCTTAGTAGAGATGGGGTTTCACCATGTTGGCCAGGCTGGTCTCAAACTCCCGACCTCAGGTGATCCACCCACCTCAGCCTCCCAAAATAATGGGATTACAGGTGTGAGCCACCGCACCTGGCCAGTCCCATCCATTTTCTATTCCTAAACCTCCCGGGTCTCCCCCAAGAACACTGAATTGTGCCAGAAGCTGGATGAAACGATCTGACCCCACAGCTTCACATTCCTGTGACACTGAACATTCCTTATGAAATACAGAAATATTTCAGCATGGGATTTTCATTAGGCCCTGTGCTGGCTTGGAGGGTGGCACACCTGCTGTAAACCATGCTCGGTCTCTGCTCTCAGAGTAGGTTCCATGTCCCAGAGGAGGTCCCGTGTCCCACGTGCAGGCCAGTGGTGAGCAGGCTGGAAGGCCTGTCATAAGCCCATCCTGTCAGTGCTGGGAGGCCAGAGGCAGGTCTTCGAATCATTCATCCACCTTTGTTTCTCATGACCTTGAGGCCTGGCACATAGTAGGTGCTCCAAACATATATGTTGAATGTTTTTTATTTATTTTTGTTTTTACTTTTAAATTTGAGACAGGGTCTTACCATGTTGCCCAGGCTCTCTCAAACTCAAGCAATCTGACCCCAGGCTAGGCTGGTCTCGAACTCCTGACCTCAGATGAGGAGTTCTGGCCCTGGGAACGTAGCCCACCACCAACATGGTGAAACTCCATCTCTACTAAAAATAGAAAATTAGCTGGGCGTGGTGACGGGTGCCTCACGCCTGGGCCTCAGATGACGAGTACCTGATCCACTCACCTCAGCTTCCCAAAGTGCTGGGATTAGAAGCATGAGCCCCATGCCTGGCTATTTTTTATTTTATTTATTTATTTGAGACAGAATCTGACCGTGTTCCCAGGCTGGAGTGCAGTAGCATGATAGTAGCTCATTGCAGCCTTAACCTGCTGGGTTCAAGCGATCCTCCCACTTCAGCCTCCCGACTAGCTGGGACTACAGGTGTGCACCACCACTCCAGGCTAATTTTATTTTTATTTTTTGGTAGAGATGGCATCTCACTGTGTTGCCCAGGCTGGTCTTGAACTGCTGACCTCAAGAGATCCTCCCACCTTGGCCTCCCAAAGCGCCAGGATTACAGGCGTGAGCCACCGTGCCTGTTACCTGTTGAGTGTTGAGTGACAGCAAGACAGGCAGAGTGAGTGGCGTCCTTGCTTCACAGATGAGTGAGCAGGGGGATTCTAGGCGCTGTGAAAGACCACCTACAAAGCAGCCACATCCAGCTGCCTGCCGAAGGACCACAGACGCCACTGGCCAGGGCCAGGCTCCTGGATATGAGGCTGTTACACCTCCTCCAGGTAGTGTAGGAGCCCGGCCCGGTGGCCTGCTGCTGTGTGTCTCCTACCTTCCCTGCAGCCATTGCTGGCGAGTGCCCCTGAGTCTTGGGGTCCTGTGCCTGGTGACTTCTTAGCTAACGGAAGTGCTGGCTTCCTGGCCTCGCTGGCCCTGGGAACATGGCCCAAGCCCCTCCAGCAGTAGGAGTGTGGGGCATAAGTGGGCGTGACCTTCAGTGTTGAGAGTGCAGTAGAAAAGCCTGGGCAGTGGATGCTAGAGGTCTGGGAAAGGCTCCCTGGCTCCCAGACTCTTCCTGACCTGCCTGCTAATGTCTCCAAACCCACCCCCAGGGCTGCATCACCATGGACCATAGTGGTGGATGCCACACTATTTTCAGAAGATAGCTTCCAGTTTCGGTGTCTGTGCCTCCATCTATCTACAATCACTCTCTCGATGATAGATGATAGATAGATAGATAGACAGATAGATAGATAGATAGATAGATAGATAGATAGATAGATAGACAAACGGATAGATAGAGATCTATACCTATTTCTATGTCAGGGATCATTAGTGTGCTGTACTTTAAAGCTTTTCAGCAGGCTTTGTTCTGTAAATGTGCGCGCCAAAACAGCAGACAAGTGACAATTATAAATAACGAAAAAGATACATGGCCAGGCTCAGTGGCTCATGCCTGGAATCCCAGCACCTTGGGAGGCTGAGGCAGGCGGATCACTTGAGGTCAGGAGATTGAGATCAGCCTGGCCAACATGGTGAAACCCCATCTCTACAAAAAACACAAAAATTAGCTGGGTGTGGTGGCATGGGCCTGTAGTCCCACCTACTTGGGAAGCTGAGGCAGGAGAATCTCTTGAACCTGGGAGTCAGAGGCTGCAGTGAGCTGAGGCTGTGCCACTGCACTTGAGCCTGGGTGATGGAGTGAGATGCTGCCTCAAAAATAAAAGAAAAAAGAAAAAGCCCTGTTATGGTCTCTGCTCCCACCCTGGCCTGGCCAGAGGCCCCTTTCAAGCCTGCGGGTGAACCTGGGTTGATCATACTCTTCCTTAAAGTCAGAGAATTGACAAGAGGCCCAGGGTCCTGCTCTGTCCTGCCGAAGATTTAAAGGGGAAGTGTGGGTAAGAAGCAACAAACTTGACCAACTTGACAACTCTGTTTATTTGTTTGCTTTAAAACAAAATCTACTTGTTTGAGGAACAGTGATGAAAATGAGCCAGTGTCTGTTCTTAGGACAGTCTGTCCTTCCTGTGGAACTCAGGCGAGCCGGCCCCTCTGCCTCTGGTTCTCTGGGGCCAGTGTGTTCAGGGAGTCCCAGGCAGGGGCCGGCTTGCTCTGGGGTGTAAAGCAAAGGGCCAGAGAGCTTGCAAGCCAGACCCAGCGGGCTCCCACGGGGCTCCCCGCTGCCCATGAAGCTCCTCCGTCCCCAGTGCCTTTGCTCTTGCTGTCCCTCCTGCCCCACCCTCTAGCCCCCAGATCCATGCCTGGCAGTTTCTTCTTGTCGCTTGGCTTTCAGTGCAAATGCACCCTCTTCGGGGAGGCATTTCCTGACAACCTGCTCCAAAGTGCCCTGCCCTGCGGGCCTCCCACTCTCAGCCCACCTTGCTTTATTTTCTCCAGTGCACACATCTCAGTCTCCATCATCAACAACCATGCACCGTATAATGTTTCGGTCCAAGGCAGTGTGCAGTGGTGACAGTGGTCCCATCAATGATAATACTATATTTTTACTGTACCTTTTCTAAGTTGAGATGTGTTTAGGTACACGGATACTTAACCACTGTGTTCCAGCTGCCTGCGGCATTCGGTGCAGTAACATGCTGTCTAGGTCTGCAGTCTAGGAGCCACGGGCCACATGCAGCCTAGATGTGCAGTAGGCGACCCCATCCAGGTTTGTGTAGTGCCCTTTGTGACGTCCACACAATGACAATATCACCTCACCATGCATTTCACAGGACATGTCCCTGTCACTCAGCGATGCGTGACTGTGCTTTAGATGTTGCTGGTTGCCTTCCCCAAGCGGAACATGGGCTCCGTTAGAGCAGGGACCATTCTCTGTGGTGACCATTCAGAGCAGTGGTGAGAACAGGGCCCAGCCCTCCTGGCAGATACCTGGTAGGCATCTGTAGAGTGAATGAGAGTAAAGGAAAGATCAGCTCTTCTTGTGCACGTAGCTGAGACAGGAACTCTGGATGTTGATACAGGTGACTATCCTTTGGTGTTTTTTTTTGTTTGTTTGTTTGTTTGTTTGAGACACAGCTTGCTCTGTCACCCAGGCTGGAGTGCAATGGAGCCATCTAGGCTGCTGGATTCAAGTGATTCTCCTGCCTCAGGCTCCCCAGTAGCTGGGACTACAGGGATGCGCCACCATGCCAGGAGAGTTGTTTGTATTTTTAGTAGAGACAATGTCTCACCCTATTGCCCAGGCTGGTCTCAAACTCCTGATCTCAAATGATCCACCCACCTTGGCCTCCCAAAGTGCTGGGATTACAGGCGTGAGCTGCCACGCCCGGCCACGATTGTCCTCTTGTCCTTACTCCCCAAAGAAGCTTTTCCTAAGTTATTCTGATAATTCCGGTCCGAGCAAATCTAGATAATTGAGGTATAAGCATTGGGTGGGGCATGGGTTTTTTTTCTTTTTTTTTTTTTTTTAATTGTTGTTTTCATTGAAATTGCCTTAATTCTCCCATTTCCTCTGCCACTGTGGACAGGACTAAGCTATTTGGGCCTCCTCTCTCTCTGCTCTGAGTTGCTATCTATCATGGTCGCCAGCACATCTCTTTAAAAAAAATTTTTTTTTTTTAAGAGTCAGGGTCTTGTTCTATTGCCCAGGCTGGAGTGCAGTGGTGCAGTCATAGCTCACTGCAGCCTCAAGTTCTGGGCTCAAGTGATCTTCCTACACCAGTCTTTTGGGTAGCTGGGACTACACGCGTGCACCATCACACCCAGCTAATTTTTGTTATTTTTTGTAGAGACAAGAGTCTTGCTATGTTGCCCAGGCTTGTCTCAAACTCCAGGGCTTAAGCAATCTGCCTACCTCAATCTCCCAAAGTGCAGAGATTATAGGCATGAGCTACCGTGCATAGCCAGCACCTTTTCTTGGACAATGACATTTTAGCCAGCCCCTGGTTTCATGGCCAGATCACTGAATGGGCCAAGGCAGCTGGTCCTTTCCTTCCCTTTTCCCTCAAGGGAACCTTTTCTCCTGCCCAGCATCTCTTTTCTCTTTCTTTTCTTTTTTTTCTTTTCTTTCTTTGACGGAGTCTCACTCTGTTGCCCCAGTGGGAGTACAGTGGCACTATCTCAGCTCACTGCAACCTCCACTTCCCGGGTTCAAGTGATTCTCGTGCCTCAGCCTCTTAAGTAGCTGTGATTACAGGAGCCCACCATCAGACCCGACTAATTTTTGTATTTTTAGTAGAGACGGGGTTTCACCATTTTGACCAGGCTGGCCTCGAACTCCTGACCTCAGGTGATCCGCCCATCTTTGGCTCCCAAAATGCTGGGATTACAGGTGTGAGCCACTGCATCCAGCCCCAGCATCTCTTTTCTGTCTTTCTTGTAAAAGCATCCCAGCTTGTCTTGGAGAAGCCGTCTTTCTCCGTTTTCACACCTTGCATCTTGGGTGGGGCCAGCAATGCCCCCTCTAAACCCTGGTCACAGCAAAGGTTTAGAGGAGGCATGAAATGGGCCAGGGAGAGAGAGGAGAGGCCCCTGGATTTCAGCTGGAGCCACAGGAAGGTGCTCTTGCTTCAGCTGTCCTGGGTGTCGGGGCCGGAGGCTGTGCAGCTGCAATGGCACCAACACAGGAGACGCGAGGCTCTGAAGCAAGACGTGGTCTCTGCAGTTATGCCAACAAGTTTCCTTCCTGTCGACACTGGTTTGAGTTGCACATTCTGGCACAAGCTTCTGGGAGGCCCTTGATAGATCTTTGTCTTCTCTGGGCTCCACTTTCCGTGCTAGCATCTTTATCTGTGGACACAAGCTCGAGCTGGCCATTGATCCTTCCTCAGGAAAGACAGACCCCCATCCACAGGTGTGTGGAGCCTCTCAGTGTCTGGGAACTGGAATGACCTTCGTTATTCGTGTTACCCAATGACCTTAACCACGTACCCACAGGGCCTGGCCACACCCCATAGCTGACTGTGAAGATGACCCTAAGAACCGTATGGGCAGCCAAGAAAAAAAGTCCAGAGACACTATGATGAGATGGGGTGAGGGGGATACATTAGTCTGTTCAGACTGCTTTGACAAAGCACCGTAGACTGAGTGGCTTATCAGAAATAGAAATGTAGTGGTGGCTCAGGCCTGTAATCCCAGCACTTTGCGAGGACAAGACGGGTGGATCACCTGAGGTCAGGAGTTTGAGACTAGCCTGGCCAACATGGTGAAACCCCATCTCTACTAAAAATACAAAAATTAGCCTGGCATGGAGGTGCACACCACAATCCCAGCTACTCGGGAGGCTGAGGCAGGAGAATCGCTTGAACCGGGGAGGTGGAGGCTGCAGTGAGCCGAGATCATACCACTGCACTCTAGCCTGGGTGACAGAGCCAGATTCTGCCTCAAAAAACAAAACAAAAAAATCAGATTCCCACTGATCTGGAGGCTGGCAGCCAGGTTCTGTGAGGATCCTCCTTCAGGATACAGATTGCAGACTTCATATGCATCTTCACTTGGCAGAAAAGGGGCAAAGAGCTCTGTGGGATCCCTTTTACTTACTTATTTATATATATATTTTTTTTGTAAAGATGGGGTCTTGCTATGTTGCTCAGGCTGGTCTTGAACTCCTGGCCTCAAGTGATCCTCCCGCCTCAGCCTCCCAAAGTGCTGGGATTACAGGCATGAACCACCACACCCAGCCTGGGGTCCTTTGTCTAAGGGCACTCACCCCATTTCTGCGGGCTCTGCTCTCATGAACTAATCACCTTCAAAGGCCCCACCTCCTAATACTCTCACATAGGGAATTAGGATTTCAACATATGAATTTTGGGAGGACACAGACATTCAGAGCATAGCAGGAGTTCTGGTGAGGGGCCTGAAAAACTTCCCCGTCATCCGGCTCCACGGAGCCCTGTGGCCCTATGAGCCTGTCCCTACAGCACCTCCTGTATTTGTTTAGCCAAGTTATCAGAGTGGCCCCGGGGGACGCAAATCAGCCTGAGATGCCAACAATTAGGCTCATAAGCTCCCTGTGTCAATTTGCTCGGATTGTAGTGAGTACATCTTTGTCTGGGTGGGAGCACATCTTCACACTCTGGAGCTATGGAGGGTAAGCATTTTAAGCTGCAAATATTGTTATTCATAATAGGTTAGCAAATATTTTCAGATTAACTAAGTGTCACACTCTGGAATTATGACTGTGAATCTGACAGCTTCCGAGGATGGTGGCTCCTGCCTCGTTTTCAGGCTGGGAGGCCCCAGAGCGGGGGCTGTCCTTAGGGGATGGGTAGTCAGACCCTCTCCCCCATTGCAGGAGTCCTCTCATCCATTTCCCACCCTGAATAGTGTCCAATCCTTCTCGTCTTGGGTACTTCTAAGGATGTGCTACTCACTACCTTCAAAGGCAGAATGCATCCCGCAGCTGGGCAGCTCTGGTCTCCAGAGGATGTTTTGGGCCAGTGTTGGGTGCACTGGCCTTTATGCTGACACCACTCGCTCCTAGGGTCACTCGGCAAATATTCCTCTCATGGCTAGCGACGCCAGAGCCTTCGCTCAGAGCCAGGGAGTCAGAGGAGGAGGCAGCGGGACCCCTGTACGCGAGGAGCTCACCTCCTGGGAAACAGACAAGAGCACGCTCAGCTCTTACACGAGACACAGAGGGGGACCCAAGAGGCTGAGGGACTCTGAGACAGGAGCTAGGGGAGTGGAGGAGCGCTTCAAAGGGTGGACACAATATGAATCTACTGAGTCGGGGACTGGGTGGATGGAGCAATGGCGGGCAAGGGAGGGACCCTCACCATGGATGTGGATGGTCAGAGCGGCCATGCAGGTGTGGGAAAAGCTGGTGGGGTTAAGCGTGTCAAAAGTCCTACAAAGCCAGGTTGCCATCGAAAGGGGCTGCTCCCTGCTTCTGGAGACACTCTGCACCAGTCTCAGTGACTCTCCACCCTCCTGTCTTCCTCCCACCTCTTGGGCCCCTCCTTAACCAGATCTCTAAGGGCTGGAGTGCTCCAGAGCTGGAACTTTCACAACAAAACTCCTTGCCCAGGACACAGTGTCTCCACGTCCCCTGCAGCTCAAGCACAGAGACCTGACAGTCATTCCTGAGGTCCTTTTGCTTCCATCTCAGTCTCCAGACCACGACCAGTGAGTGGGTCTGTCACTACAGAATGTATCTTCTACCCTATCTGCTTTTTCCCCACTCCCCTGCACCTGTGCTCCAAGCCTCCCCCATCTCTCATAGGGCCAGGCGCCCAGCCAGCCTCCTGTGTTAGTTCAGGCCACCATAACAAAATACCATGAGCCAGGGCTTCAACAATGAACAATTATGCTTCATCGTTCTGAAAACTGGGATGTTTGAGATCAAGGAGGGTCTGAGTCCATTTTGTATTGCCATAAAGAAATACGAGAGGCTGAGTGATTTAAAAAGAAAAGAGGTTGGTTTAGTTCACGGTTCTGCAGGCTGTACAAGAAGCGTGACGCTAGCACCTGCTCCTGGTGAGGCCTCAGGAAGCTTCCAGTCGTGGCAGAGATGAAGGAGGAGCAGGCATGTCATGTGGCAAGAGAGGGAGCAAGAGGGAGAAAGAAGGGTTCCAGGATCTTTTTTGTTGTTGTTTTGTTGGCCAGGATTTTTTATACTATTTTATTTTTTATTTTTATATTTATTTTTATTTTTCTAGATGAAGCCTCACTCTCGCCCAGGCTGGAGTGCAGTGGTATGATTTTGGCTCACTGCAGTCTCCACCTCCCAGGCTCAAACGATTCTCCTGCCTCAGCCTCCTGAGTAGCTGAGACTATAGGCACACACCACCAAACCCGGCTAAGTTTTGTATTTTTAGTAAAGATGGGGTTTTACCATGTTTGCCAGGCTGGTCTCAAACTCCTGACCTCAAGTGATCTGCCCGCCTCAGCCTCCCAAAGTGCTGGGATTATAGGTGGAAGCCACTGCGCCCGGCCCTGGGTCCTGCCTTTAAAAGTCAATCTGGGCTGGCTGCCATGCTCAGGTCTGTAATCCCAGTACTTTGGGAGGCCAAGGCGGGTGTATCACGAGGTCAAGTGATTGAGACCATCCTGGCCAACATGATGAAACCCTGTATCTATTGAAAATATAAAAACTAGCTGGGCGTGGTGGCGCACACCTGTAGTCCCAGCTACTCAGGAGGCTGAGGCAGGAGAATCACTTGAACCAGGGAGTCGGGGGTTGCAGTGAGCTGAGATTACACCACTGCACTCCAGCCTGGTAACAGAGCGAGACTCCATGTCAAAAAAAAAAAAAAAAAAAAAAAGTCAATCTGATCAGTTTTCTTATGGACCCATCCTTCCTGTCCCTTCTCCCACTCAGTGGCCTCCCATAGCATCTAGGACAAAGTCCCCAGTCCTAGAGGGTTTAGAAGGCCTTGTGTGCCCAGGCCCCCCAATCCCAGTCCCTGACTCTCAAACCACTGCAGCCAACCCCTTTGTACCAGTTCTTCAGGGGCCACTTTGCATGGGCAATTTCCCCACCTCGTTCCACAGCATCAAAGCCACCTTCCCTGTGTCCAGCTCCCATAGGTCCCTAGGAGACAGGCATCTGATCAGATAACTATTCTGAGCTAATGGGCTGCTCGGTGCCAGGGGGTGACTGTACCACTCAATCCAGGTCACACCCTTGCCTTTGTTTAAATTTTAATTTAGTTTAGATTCAAGGGATACACGCGCATGTTTGTCACCTGAGTATATTGTGTACTGGTGGAGACTGGGATTTTCGTGTACCCGTCATCCCCCTGCTGCCTTTTGACTGGGATATGGGGAACTACTGAGTTTTAACATGGAAGGACTAGCACACAGGGTGGAGGGGGAGACAGCTCCTCAGACCCCACCAGGCTGCTGGTGGTGACAGCATTTCCAGTGAAAGGGTATTTCTCTAGCAACTCCTTTCTGTCCAGGGTTGATCTTGATTATTTTCAGACAGGGTCTCGCTCTGTCTCCCAGGCTAGAGTGCAGTAGTGCAGTCACAGCTCACTGTAGCCTCAAACTCCCAGGCTCAAGCGATCCTCAGCCTCCCGGTAGCTGGGACTACAGGCACATGCTACCACACCTGGCTAATTTTTTCTAAAATTCTTTGGAGGTTTTAAAAATTCTGTGTAGAGATGGGGTCTCACTATGTTGCTCGAGCTGGTCTCTAACTCCTGGACTCAAGCAATCCTCCAACCTTAGCTTCCCAAGGTGCTGGGATTACCGGTGTGAGCCACCACACCCAGTGATCTTGATTATTTTATTTTATTTATTATTATTATTATTATATTTTTGAGATGGAGTCTCACTCTGTCACCCAAGCTGGAGTGCAGTGGCGTTATCTCGGCTCACTGCAACCTCTGCCTTCCAGGTTCAAGTGATTCTCCTGCCTCAGTCTCCCAAGCAAATGGGATTACAGGCACACGCCACGATGTCCTGCTAATTTTTGTATTTTTAGTAGAGACAGAGTTTCACCATGTTGGCCAGGCTGGTCTCGAACTCCTGACCTCAAGTGATCTGCCTGCCTTGGCCTCCCAAAGTGCTGTGATTACAGGTGTGAGCCACCATGTCTGGCTGGATCTTGGTTATTTTAACGCAAAATAACAAAAAGAGAACTTCTTTGCCCCTAAAGGAAAGTATATGTTAGGGAAGATGACGTTGTGACAGGTGCTGGCCCTTGTGTCAATAGACTCAGTCCCTGGTGGGGCTCTAAGGGGGAGGGCTGGGAGCTAGGACCCCCTGGTCCCAGAGCCTATCAGCTGCCATGAGGCTGGGCCCATATCATGCCACTCTCCTTACACTTGTCTGGACATCATGAATCTGGGCCTGAGGGATTCTACATGCAGACAGCACCTGTAGGGAGGGTGGGGGTGGGAAAAGGTAGGCAGGTGAAGGGTCAGGTTGGCCCTAGTTAAGGGCTTAGACCAGCGACTTCACCAGCTGTGTGACCCTGTGGAAATTCCTCACCCTCTCTGAGCTTCTGGTTTTTGCCTGTGTACATCAGGGGTTGGAAAATGCGGGAGGGCGGGTGTTTGTCTCCATTTTTTAAAAACTATTTTTATTTTTTTTTTATTATACTTTAAGTTCTAGGGTACATGTGCACAACGTGCAGGTTTGTTACATATGTATACTTGTGCCATGTTGGTGTGCTGCACCCATCAACTCGTCAGCACCCATCAACTCGTCATTTACATCAGGTATAACTCCCAATGGCATCCCTCCCTGCCCTCCCCATAATCGGCCCCGGTGTGTGATGTTCCCCTTCCAGAGTCCAGTGATCTCATTGTTCAATTCCCACCTATGAGTGAGAATGTTTGTCTCCATTCTTAAGGGCTATGACGAGCAACCTCAAAGTTTGTCAAAATGAGCCAAGGAAGTTGGCCCTTGGGAATCCACCTGGAACAGGTTCACAGTGGGTAGCAGGAGCCAGGGGGCTTCTGGGTGAGAGGCCTTCCTGGTCACCTGCTTGGCTGCATAGCATAGGAAAAGCAAGAGGTGGCCAGACAGGAGGTGCAGAGGAGGGCAACCCCAGAGCCAGGCGTGGGCTCGGTGCAGACTGAGTTGCTTCAATCATTGCATCCAGGACTATTTCCAGTTCCAAGGGGGGCCTCCAGGAAGCTGCTAAGCATGCAGTTAATCCTCAGGTCTCTTTGCCCATCGGGCAAGAAGGAAGTTTTGGCTGCTCAGGAAGGTCTGTATCCAGGAGAAAGGGCGCTGACCACATAGGCAAGAGGGCCCCGTTCTGGGAGATGGTACCTTTCTCACTGCCCGTGGGTAGCTTGGGCCTGGGCAGCAAACCTGGGGCTTGTGGCCGGGGGCTGAGCTTGGGACCGCTCAGGCTGGTGGGAAGTGCTGAGGTCTCCCCACGCTGTCGGGAGAGCCTGAGGGAGATGCTTGCCCTGGCCTCCCAGACTCCAGTACAGAGAGCCACATGCAGAGACTGGGGGTGCCGTTGGGAAGCGGTGCTCCATACCTCATTCCAGCCTGGGTGCCTGCTGCGCTCAGGACCTGCAGACCCTTACAGGAGGGTGGCTGGGGACCTTGTCAGAGGGCCTGGCGTGTGATCCTGGGAGCTGGGGCCTTAGAGGCTGACATGGATACAGTGACAGGGGCACAGTCTTTGGTATAGAGGTGGAGGACACTGGAATGTCCCAAGCCAGGAGGCTGGAAGAGAGCGTGAGGCGGATTAGCCTGGGGAGGAAAGACAGGGGCACGCCCACCCCAGTTCCCTGAAGCCCTCTGAGGGGGCATAGAGAAGCATCAGCAGCTCTCGAGGCCCCGGGGATGGGAAGTGGAGGCTGGGGAGGCACAGGAGCCCTGGAATGGGGGGTGTTGATGAGAGGACATGAAGACTTTGAAACTTGGTAGGGCCAAAGGCATCCCAGCTTGCCCCTCAGCGAGGGCATTAAGGTATAGCAGGGGCCAAGGTGATGCTGACACACTGGCCCCATAGAGACTCCCTAAGGGATGGGAACAGGGAAATTCAACATCCAATGACTGAAGGCAGTACTTGGCAAAAGGAAGTAATTTTACTTTTTACATCAATGAGATGAGACACAGTCACAGACATAAAATTCACAACCCAGAGTTGACAAACTCACCGTAAGATGGCAGCTATTAATATTGTCTCAAATTTCAAGCGCTGAAATCTTTTAAAAGGCCCCAAGCTTCACTTCACACTTGTTGTTTTGAACCCTAAAATTCAAGAATTAAAGGTCGCCCAGGAACCAAATAGGAGGAGTCTGACTACAAAATTAGAAGAAACAGATCAGGGAGACTGCCGGCCCTTTACAAATTCTCCATCCTTCTCACCCATCACCCTTCAATCCCAAGACAGGTCAGCAACCTCTATGTGGGGCTCTGAGTCCAGTAAGCACAACTCAGCCAGGCAACTTCTTTTATTTTTATTTTTGTTTGAGATGCAGTCTCACTCTGTCGTCCAGGCTGGAGTGCAGTGGCGCAATCTTGGCTCACTGCAACCTCCACCTCCCAGGTTCAAGCGATCCTCCTGCCTCGGCCTCCTGAGTAGATGGAATTACAGGCATGTGCCACCATGACCTGCTAATTTTTATATTATTAGAGAGACGGAGTTTCGCCTCTCTCAGCCCCCGAGTAGCAGGGACTACCGCGCCTGGCCACGGGCATTCTCTTATACAACCACCGTTCAATTATGAAAATCGGGAAATACCGATTGATGCGGTATTAATAAATAAGTCTATTTATTTTGAGACAGAGTCTCTGTGTCATCCAGGCTGGAGTGCAGTAATGCAGTCACAGCTCACTGCAGCTTCAACCTCCGGGCTCAATGAATCCTTCCACCTCAGCCTGCCAGTAACTGGGACCACAGGCGCATATCACCACACCTAGCTAATTTCTTTTTCTTTTTCTTTTTCTATTAGTTGAGATAGGGTCTCGCTATTTTGCTCAGGCTGGTCTCAAACTCCTAGACTCAAGTGATCCACCAGTCTCAGCCTCCCAAAGTGCTGGAATTAAAGGCATGAGCTGCCGCGCCTCAGCCTTGGGTGCTTTTGAGCATACTTTGCATGCACACATGCTGTCTCAGGATAGTTTGCATGGCACGCTGGTGCACTGTTGATGACATTATGCTACCAGTATATGACATAAGCACCCTGGATGTCCTAGGAAGAAGACACGTGCAAGCCAAGGGCAGGGGCTAAAGCCCAGAAACATTCAGGGGACTGGCACATTGGCAAGGTTGTTAGGAGACCCAGTGGTCTGAGACATGCCAGGACAACCCTTGTAAAGGAAGGCACAGGCAGTGGCAGCTTTCCTTCAGCTGCACTAGGGAAGAGGCACAGTGCTGGGTGCACCCCCGGGACATTAGAAGTAGCATACTTGCTGATACTTCTCCCATCCGCCTATCAGACAACTTGGGAGACTGCCACTCAGAATGGAGTCTAGGGCAAGAGACGGCTGGCCGGGAGGTCTAGGCTGTGAGAGGATCTGCTCTTCCACTCAAGCTGCACGACCCAGAGGAGCCAAAGGTAACAGTCTTAGAGTCTCCTATGATGAAGAAGGCTGCCATGCCAACTCTATGCAAGCTTCAGTAGGAGAGGTGCAGTGTAAACCCTTAGCCCTTGGGAGTGCGGTGGTGCCTTCTGCTGCCGAGAACTCTTCTCAGTCTGAGACTAGCTCCTGCTGTGCAATGGGTCCTGGCAGAGACTTGGAGACTCCCCACAGGACAGCGAGTGACTTTGTTCCTGGAACTGACTACAGTGAGACCCATCAAGTCGTAGACTGGCAACCCATCAGCAGAGAAAATGATGCATTTGAGCGGGGCGCGGTGGCTCAGCCTGTAATCCCAGAACTTTGGGAGGCTGAAGAGGGCAGCTCACTTGAGGTCAGGAGTTTGAGACCAGACTGGCCAATATGGCGAAACCCTGTCTCTACTAAAAATATGAAAATTATCCAGGCATGATGGCAGGTGCCTGTAATCCCAGCTACTTGGGAGGCGGAGGCAGGAGAACTGCTTGAACCCGGGAGGCGGAGGTTGCAGTGAGCCTAGACTGTGCCATTGCACTCCAGCCTGGGCAACAAGAGTGAAACTGTCCCAAAATAATAGTAATAATAATAAAAAATAAAATGATGCATTTGGGATCAGGCCCAGGAGGTTCAGTGGGAACATGTAAGTTACATGAACAGGTGGCCTCGACCCCCACATCACCTCCTTCTGATCCAGTGACCCTTCTCTCTCGGCGCACACCTATGGCCTTATGGACATATGGTGGGGGAGGGGGCCCCTAGGATGAGCTGTTAGACGAGATAACTTGGATCTGGTTCACAGGCATATGGACTGTGTTTCACATGTTCAATATGATGGCGTGAACTAAAAATAAACTGCTGCCCTCAGGACAGGGACAAGGGTGGCACTCCCCTTAGGTGAAAATTTTTCAGTAGTCAAGATGCATCATATGCTAATGCAGTATTTTAAAGAGTTAAAATTAATACAAAAATCCATGATGAGCAAAATGTTAAAATTCCAGATGGGGGCTGAAATTCAACGTTGGGGCACTCCCACCCCAGTTCCCTGCAGTCCTCTGAAGGGGGTGTAGAGGAGCATCAGCAGCTCCAAAGGCCCTGGGGACGGGACATGGAGGCTGTGCAGGGACAGGAGCCCTGGGATGGGGTGTGTTGATGAGCAGACATGAAGGCTTTGACACTTGGTGGGGCCAAAGGGGTACCAGCTTGTAACTGTTGTGCCGAGCCATATTGGAATCTGAGACAAAAGAAAAACCAGCACTACTGACCTATGCAAATGGCACTAGTGTGCCAATCGTTGGACTTCTGTTAAAGTCTGCCAGAAAGCCTTTCCTGCAGAGGAGGCACCCAGCAAGTGGGTGGACAGGATGGTTCATCCTCTGGGCATCAGCCAGCATCAGCCATCCTACAGCAGGAGCAATAGATAGCTCCATGAATGGTGTGGCCATGGTGGCGAAAGTCAAGGGAGGCATGAGCCCAACACCACAAGTTCCCTCTTGGTAGGGATGACCTGGCTGCTGCCACTACGGAACGCCCTACCTGCCAACCACAGGGACTAATAATGAGCCCTCAAGATGGCGCCATTTCACAAGGAGATCAGGCAGCAACGGTGCCAAGTTCATTATATCAGACCCTTTCTGTCATTGATGAGACAGTAATGAGTCCTACCAGAGTCAACACCTACTATGGGTATGAATTTTCCTTCCTTGCAACATTGCCTTCACTGGCGTCACCAACAGAGCCCTTACAGACATCTCTGATTTATTGGCAAGGGATTTGAACAACATTGCCTCAAGCCAAGGGGTCTGTTTTACAACAAAGAGGCTATGGCTCCAAGATTCCTCTGGAAGCAGCAGGCCTACGAGAACATCAGGATGACCTGTGCCAAGGCTATGCCAGGGTGAAAGTGTGGGCCCACACCCTGTATAGTTAGGATGCTATCCTTGAAACTGCGGTGTGTGTGCCTTACCAAGAGCAGACACATGGCGCTATGTTCCCAACAGCAGAAAGACATGGGGCTGGAAACCCAGGGGGGTGGGGGCAGAGTAGTGAAATCGGATGTTCTCACCATCACTCTCAGAGACCACCTTGAGAAATGTGTGCTCCCCGTGTCCACAGCTTTGGGTGGGGCTCTAGCAAATTCAACGTCTTAGTTGTTGATGGGGGAGAAGCGGCGGAGAGTGGACTCCTCCACCAGGGAACATCACCAATTCCACGGAACTTGAAAATATAAATACTGCCTGGTCCTCTTAGGCTTCTCAAGTCAGTGGGCCAGTTTCTACATGCAAAAGAATGAAGAGGTGGCCTCTACATTATACAATATAAATTTTTTTAAAAATTTAATTTAATTAATTAATTTATTTATTTTTTTGAGACAGAGTCTCGGTCTGTCCCCCTGGCTGCAGTGGCGCGATCTCGGCTCACTGCAAGCTCCGCCTCCCGGGTTCACGCCATTCTCCTGCCTCAGCCTCCTGAGTAGCTGGGACTACAGGCGCCCGCCACCGTGCCCAGATAATTTTTTGTATTTTTAATAGAGATGGGGTTTCACCGTGGTCTCGATCTCCTGACCTTGTGATCCGCCCACCTCGACCTCCCAAAGTGCTGGGATTACAGGCGTGAGCCACCGCGCCCGGCTACAATATAAATGTTAACTCAACATGGATCAATGGCAAACATCAGCGCTAAAAACACAGAACTCTTAGAAGAAAACCTATAGGTAAATCTTCATGACCTTGGATTTGGTAATGGATTCTCAGATACAACACCAAAAACATGAGCAAAGAAAGAAAAATAGATAAATTGGAATTCGTCAAAACTAGACACTTTGTGCATGAAAAGACATTATCAAGAAAGTGAAAAAACAACCTATGGAATGGGAGAAAATATTTGTAAATCATTTATCTGATAAAGTTTTAAAATCAAGACTATATAAGGAGCTCCTACAACTCAATAACAAAAAGACAACTCAATTAAAAATGAGTAAAGGACTTGAACAGGTATACATCCAAAGAAAACATACAAATGACCACAGGAAAGTATACTCTACATCGCTAAACATTAGGAAAATGCAAATCAAAACCAAAATGAGATACCACCCCACACCCATTAGAATGCCTGCTATAGATAATAAAAGAAAAATGAAAACATGATAAACTAAAGCAAAATAACAAGTATTGATGAGAGCGTGTTGGTGAGAAATTGGAATCTTTGTGCACGGTTAGTGGGAATGTGAAATGGTACAGTCAGCCTGGAGAACAATATGGCAGTTTCTCAAAAAATTAAACATGGAATTAACACAGAATCAGCAACTCCACTGCTAGGCATATACCCTGAAGAACTGAAAGCAGGACTCAAGACAGAGATATCCATGCCTATGTTCACTGCAGCATTATCCACGAGGGCCCAAAGGTGGAAACAAGCCAAGTTGCCATCAACAGGTGAATGAATAACAGAATGTGGCATGCCTTGTACATACAATGGAACATTATTCAGCCATAAAAATACATGAAGCTTTAATACATGCTACCACATGGATGGACCTTGAAAACACTACACTATGTAAAGCAAGTCAGTTTCAAAAGGAAAAATATCATATCATTCTACTTGTTTGAAACATCTACAAGAGACAAAGTCACAGAGAAAGTAGGCTAGTGGTTACTAGGGGCTGAGGGGAGAGGGGATGGGGAGCCGTTGCTTAATGGTTACAAGGTTTCTGTTCAAGGCAATTACAAAGTTTTGGAAATACATAGTAGCAATGGTTGTCCAGCGATGTTCATATAATTCAGGTCACTGAATGAACATTTAAAAATGGTTAAAATGGGCTGGGCATGGTGGTTCACGCCTGCAATCCCAGCACTTTGGGAGGCCAAGTAGGGGTGGATCACCTGAAGTCAGGAGCTTGAGAGCAGCCTGACCAATATGGTGAAACCCCATCTCTACTAAAAATACAAAAATTAGCCGGGCATGGCTGCGTGCGCCTGTAATCTCAGCTACTCTGGAGGCTGAGGCAAGAGAATCGCTTGAACCCAGAAGGTAGAAGTTGCAGTGAGCCAAGATTGCGCCACTGCACTCTAACCTGGGCAACAAGAGCGAAACTCCGTCTCAATAATGATAATAATAATAATGATAATAATAATAATAATAAATAAAAAGGGTTAAAGTGGCACATTTTATGTTGTGTGTATTTTACTGCAATAAAAAAGGTACTAATTAAACTGGCAGGAGAAACTAGTTCTGATTATTGCAAGGAGATAGAGTTTCTCCATGAGAGATGGATGAGTATGTTTGGGACTCAGGAGAGTCACTGGGATGGCTCTTAGTATCTTATTTATTTATTTATTTATTATTTTTTGAGACAGGGTCTTGCTCTGTTGCCCAGCTAGAGTGCAATGGCACAATCACGGCTCACTGCAGCCTCGACCTTCTGGACTCAAGCGATCCTCCCACCTCCGCCTCCTGAGTAGCTGGGATTACAGGCATGTGCCACCACACCTGAATAATTTTTTTTCTTTAGAGATGGGGTCTTGCTGTGTTGCCCAGGCTGGTCTCAAACTCCTGGGCTCAAGTGATCTACCTGCCTCGGCCTCCCAAAGTGCTGGGATTACAGATGTGAGCCACTGTGCCCTGCCTTCTTGGTGAATCTTGAACCTGCAACTAGACAAAATAGGCAGTCACAGCAGCCAAAGGCCAACCAAGACCAAGCTCGGCAAAGACTCAGAAACTGCAGGGGGGAAGGTGTGGTCACCTCACCTGGCACACAACTAAAGCAAGCCAAAGTGCTGGCCATGAGTAAGGGACATCTGGAGTGGTCAGTGCAGGAGGGAGACGATGGATAGCAACTGTAGCTTCATTCACAGTAGGATTTCCACAGGCCTCCCCTTGAAGACCTGGTGACAGGTTGGATTTGATGCAGGGCATGCCTGAGTCTGAGTGGTCCAAGAGGGAGATGATCAGACAGTCGCGGGCACCGCCTCGCGTCATCTTGGCCTCCGCTGATTCAGCTATGGCAGTGGTGAGCAGTTTTGTGCAAGCTTCAGCTCATCTGGGCCTCACAGCACCTTGCCTCAAGCATGCTGTTTGCTTTGGCCCTAGGGCTTCCTGAGTGCTGTGGCATGGGATGGCAGAAACAGCCCTTTCAGCATGCAAACATATGTTCCGCCCGAAGGTACGGGGTTACCCTTCCCAGGGAGCTCTCAGCCAATGGGGGAGAGGCAGAAGATTCTGAAAGGTCTTCTGTCTACTCAGCAGTCCGCGTGGGACAGAGTCCGGGGTGCCTGCAGAGGGGACCAGCCTTGATAATGCACCCTTGTGTTGGCTTGTCCTTCAGTGTGTCACCTTCCCTAGTTCCTCATCCCTGCTTCCTAAAATTGACCCCAAACTCCACCTTCCCTCAGAGAAGGACTGAAGTAGGTGAGTGGGATTTAGTATCAGGTTTGTAAGGGTGAGATCGCGAAGTACTTAAGATACAAACACGAAGTGTCTGTCCTACAGATCTGGGCTCTGAAACCCATAGCCAGGCCTTTTTTTTTTTTTTTTTTTTGAGACAGGCTGGAGTGCAGTGGTGTGATCTCGGCTCACTGCAACCTCTGCCTCCTGAGGGCTCAAGCGATTCTCCTGCCTCAGCCTCCCAAGTAGCTGGGATTACAGGCACCTGGCTAATTTTCGTATTTTTAGGAGAGACAGGGTTTCACCATGTTGGCCAGGCTGGTCTCGAACTCCTGACCGCAAATCATCCACAGGCCTTGGCCTCCCAAAGCACTGGGATTACAGGCGTGAGCCACTGCACCTGGCCACAGCCAGTCTTGAAATTCCGTATAATCACAGGCTAAGTCAAAATTTCAAATTAAGCATATCTGGATAATTTCATCATAGCAGAAATGGTGAAGGGGTAAATTCTGGCAAAGTGACACGCTTAGTTTGTTAGGTTACAATCGCGAGGGCAGCATCTTGAACGCGCTCCAGTGCCCGTGGTCCCTGGATTTCCTGATCTATAGCACCCTCTAGTGTTAGCTTTGCTTCATGTCCAGAACTCAGTGGTAAAAGCCTGAAATTCTGCCTCTGCACAAACTATGGTTAGTGGAAATCTGTGACAGGAGAGGCCCCTTTTATTGCTTTTTCTCTAAGGAGAAGTCATCAGGTGCTTAAATCTTTGGAAATAAATTTGTGCCACCCGTATGTTTAAAAAAAAGTATCATGCTTTATGTTTCATTTGTTCTTCCAACAAGTAATTGTTAGAGATCCCTGCGGTCTGCAGAAGGCCCCAAGTTGGAGCAGGAAGTTTTAAATGAAAACGCTGCACATTTTCACAGATGAACAGGGAAGGAGGGTGTCATGCCAATGGCCAAACGGGGAAGTAGTTGCCCGGTGCATGCAGGGGAGACAGCTGCCACCGTTCCCCCTCAGTCCCACCTCAGAATTCATCATCTTACCTGGCTCAGAAACAGATTTGGGGAGCATCTGCTCTCTTTATAGTTTGCCCCGCGATCAATTTCAGTGCATCTGTGCAGGATGACATGAACTGTCCTAAATGTCTTCTAAAATAAAAAGACAACTTTGCTTTACTCAGGGCTTCACAGCATTAAATGTGCTTGGGTTAAAGGTTTTAGCGCACTCCAATGGGGGCTCATCTTCCTACATTTTGGGTAATTCATATGCGTGAGAAGACATTGTCATTTGCGGTGCAGTTCTGAAAGGAAGTATTAAGGGCGAGAATTTGATTTTAAGTGAGGGAAGGAAAAAAAAAAGGTGTGAATTTAGCTCCAGACTCTGCAGAGGATGAAAGAAGATGTTATATTTCTGTATGAGACGTTGCAAATCACCCTAGGGTGCCCTCTGAACTTCTCCCTCAGCCCACCTGTCCACAGAATGGCTGAGATTCACTCCACTCTCCGGGATTCACTGCCACTTCTCTGATCCACAGTCTTTCGGGAACAGACCATCTCAGACAGCCCCTAAAGTTACCGCATGGACCACAAATTGTTCTGCAAAGTGATAGCATAGAATGCACCAAAACATCTTGAAAGAAACTTACTCAAGATGTGCTTGCTTCCTCAAGATGATTTTTTCTTTGTTTTAACCGGCATTCTTGTGGGTACATATGTCTATGTTTAGCCAAAATGAAAAACGGTCCTAAAATAAAAAACTCAGAAACTTTGACTAGAGTGCCTGTATGTTCTAAGAGGGAAGGGGTGTTGCATAATTCATTATGGGAGCGGACTAAACCTTCCCTCCACTTAGAAGAGTGGGGCTGGGGGTGGTGGCTCGTGCCTGTAGTCCCAGCAATTTGGGAGGCCAAGGCAGGAGGCCAGGAGTTCAAGACTAGCCTGGGCAATATAGGGAGGACTCTGTCTCTAAAAATAATTTAAAAATTAGCCGGGTGTGGTGGCACGCACCTGTAGTCCCAGCTACTCAGGAGGCTGAGGTAGGAGAATCACTTGAACCCAGGAAGTGGGGGTTGCAGTAAGACAAGATCATGCTATTGCACTACAGCCTGGGTGACAGAGTAAGACCCTGTCTCTAAAAAATAATTTAAAATAAAAACTAAACAGAAGAAAGATGGGCACTAAGCCTAAAAATTTGACCACACTCAACATAAAGTGTTAGTTCAGAGCTCTGGACCCCAAACACTGCTGCCTGGAGTGGGTGAGTGTTTTATTGGCCCTGATATGGGAAAAGGAGTCCAGGAAGAGCGGAAGAGTGAGTTGGAGGCTGGTCCACAGATAAGAGAGTAGCAGGAGACTCTGTAAGATGGTGAGAGCCTGGCTGGGTCCAAGTAACTCTCAAGAACCAGGCGGTCTCAATATTCCCTCCCCACGCTGCTACACTGAACCCTCACTGGCCACTGCAGACCCAACAGTCAAAGTCTGTGGCACCAACACCTTGTGTTAGAGAGGCTCTGGGGAAGTTCCCGAGAAGATCTGGAGCTCCCAGTTCATCTGGGCCAGGCACACTGAACAGAGGGAGGGCTGGAGGAGCTAAGAAGGGAGGCGAGGTGGCGAACCCCAGACAGTCAGGGTTTAGAGGCTCCTGATCAGGAGAAATGCACAGGTGGCTCTTACCACCTCTCTCAGCAACCTTTAGAGATTCTGGGCTGGTGTTTGCTAGCTTAAAAATCACCCAATATATACATTTAGAAAAGGAGGGCTTTATTTCTCATACAGGGTTACAACCTGGAAGACAGCCACCCTGACCGGCTAAGAAGTGTAGTCTCCGGTAGAAGCCAACAGGCAAGCACTTTAAGAAAGGGTGGGAGGGGATAAGACAGGAATTCAAGCTGAATGCGTTGGCCAGGTGTACATATTCAACATGATATAGGAATAGCTATGAATATTCATGGAATGAGGCCATGCACATGTGTGATAAGCAAACATGCATGTTACATGCATCCCATGTTCACCTTGGGGTAGAGACTACACATTTAAGTGTATTATAATCTGGCTGTAGACGTCAAAAGGTGAAGAAGGGACGTGAAGGCATGCAATTGCAGAGTCTCTGTAAATGGGCAGAACCAGGCCATGGTTGGTGGTCTCTTATCAGGAGAAAGTTACTGAATCAGTCTCTTGTCCAATCAAAGCTGCAGTTCTGGCTGGCAGAAGGAGGGTCAGTTAGTGTCCAGCAGTGAGCGAGCTGCAATTATTTTAATATCACCTATCTCTAAGCCATTGGTTTGTTTAGCTACCAGAGAAAAAGAAACCCCTTGTGGCAGCTAGAAACTATTCTTTATGTGTAAGGGTGTGTCACTTAACCCTTCCCTGATATGACCCTTAGGTCCTGGTTATGATTTGGTATCTTACTGTCACAGAGTCCATTCTGCCAGTCTTATGACCTCTATTTTATTTTTATTTTTTAGAGACAGGTTCTCGGTCCATCACCCAGGCTGGAGTGCAGTAGTGTGATCTTGGCTCACTGCAACCTCCACCTCGCAGGTTCAAGCAGTTCTCCTGCCTTAGCCCCCTGAGTAGCTGGGATTACAGGCACCCATGCACCCGGCTAATTTTTGTATTTTTAGTAGAGAAGTGGTTTCACCATGTTGGCCAGGCTGGTCTCGCACTCCTGACCTCAGTCTCGCCTCAGCCTCCCAAAGTGCTGGGACTACAGGTGTGAGCCACTGTGCCTGCCATGACCTCTATTTTAACATGAATGCTGCTCATTTGTGTTTAAGCCTCAAAAGGGAGAGGGTAGAGCCGGGTGTGTCTGACTTCCCTTCCCGTCATGGCTGGGAACTCTGTTGTTAAGGTTCCTCTGGGGTTCCCTTGGCCAAGAGGGGGTCTGTCCAGTTGGTTGAGGGGGGGGGGGCTGAGGATTTCATTTTTAGTTCTCATGTTTCACTGTAAGTAGACTGAGGGCTTAAATTACTTTTATTTATTAATGTTAAGGGGGACGTCCATTAAACCTGAAAGACTTGGGGACACCAACGAGGCTGATAGCCATTAGATAATTATTATTAATGACAGTCATTAGTGATACCAATTATGTACCAATTATGTACCAATAGTTCCAGGCATGAGAGCTATAGGGATAAATAAGACATATTAGCCTCCTCCCTTGTGGAGCCTGCCTTCTGGGAAGCGGGAGTGTTGGTGTTCCATGAAGGTGTGACAATATCAAAAATCCGTCTTGCCGGGCGCCGTGGCTCAAGCCTGTAATCCCAGCACTTTGGGAGGCCGAGACGGGAGGATCACGAGGTCAGGAGATCGAGACCATCCTGGCTAACACGGTGAAACCCCGTCTCTACTAAAAATACAAAAAACTAGCCGGGCGACGTGGCGGGCGCCTGTAGTCCCAGCTACTCCAGAGGCTGAGGCGGGAGAATGGCGGGAACCCGGGAGGCGGAGCTTGCAGTGAGCTGAGATCCGGCCACTGCACTCCAGCCTGGGCGGCAGAGCGAGACTCCGTCTCAAAAAAAAAAAAAAAAATCCGTCTTAGGCCGGGCGCGGTGGCTCACGCCTGTAATCCCTACACTTTGGGAGGCCAAGGAGAGTGGATCACTTGAGGTCAGGAGATCGAGACCATCCTGGCTAATACGGTGAAACCCGGTCTCTACTAGGAATGCAAAAAATTAGCCAGGCGAGGTGGCGGGCACCGGTAGTCCCAGCTACTCGGGAAGCTGAGGCAGGAGAATGGCGTGAACCCGGGAGGCGGAGATTGCAGTGAGCTGAGATGGCGCCACTGCACTCCAGGCTAGGCGACAGAGCGAGACTCCATCTCAAAAAAAAAAACAAACAAAAAACAATTGTCTTATCTAGTCTCTTGTTCTACTAAAAGGTTTGGCTTGCAGGAAATCTGCAATGCCTGGGACATTTCAGATCTGCGATTTAGGGAGGAACAGGGTGTACAGACCTCCAACTTTGGCACTCAGAGCTTAGTCTCCTCCCTGAATTTCCCTCATTTTTTTGAAATTGCTTTGTCATCCAGGCTGGAGTGCAGTGGCATGATCATACCTCATCACAGCCTTGAGCTCCTGGATTTAAGCGATCCGCCTGCCCCAGCCTCCTGAGTAGCTGGGACTACAGACATGCACCACCACACCCAACTAACTTTTTAGTTTTGTAGTGACGAGGGCTCTCTATGTTGCCCAGGCTGGTCTTGAACTCCTGGCCTCAAGCGATCCTCCCACCCCAGCTTCCCAAAGTGGTGGGATTACAGGCGTAAGCCACCACACCTGGCCTGTACTTCCCATTTGGCAGCACTGTCTTGATAGTTTTGTAGCCCTGGTTGCTATGTTCATGCGGACACTTACGTTTTCTTTCTCTGGAAAGTCAGGGGTGCCAGAGGGGCACCTTATCTCTCTTGCCTACTGTTCTATTCCCCAGTCTGAAAGGGGAGCCAGCACTGGGAAGGCCCTGAGTCCATGTTTGTTGTCTGGGAGTACCATTAAAGGTAACTGACCACTTTCGCTTACGTTAACTACAAAGATAAACAAGAAATGATGGCTTTAGCTGTATAATACTCTCCTCTGGGCACTTGAAACAGCCCTACCAAGTCATATTAGTGATAATCACTTGTGGTAACCAGTCTCTGAGTTGGCCTCCAGTAATCCATGCCTACCAGCCTTCATGCCTCTGTGCAGTCCCAGCCACATGGACGAATGTGTAGGGGTGTTGCAGTGATGGTGTGCAACCTTTCAGTTAGATCATGAAGATGCTGTGCCTTCTGCTTCATTGCTTGGATCCTTCCCTCTGGAGGACACCAGCTTCCTCATCAAGAGGACATTGGAACAGCCTGTGGAGAGCCCCATCTGCTGAGGCACGCAGGCCTCATGGTCAAGAGCCCAGCCACATCAGAAACTGGTCCTCTCGGAAGCACATCACCAGGCCCAAGCACCCCTTCAGATGACTACAGCCTCGAGAGACGGCCCAATCTAGAACTGCCTCGCTACAGCACTCCCAAATTCCTGACCCTTAGGAGCTGTGAGAGAGGACATTGGTCTTAAGCCACTAAGTTTTGCATTTGATATGCAGCAGTAAATAACAACTACAGTGATGCTGATGTTGTTCCTTAAGAATACCAACTAGTGATGGTTTCTTAGTCTTTTTTTTTTTTTTTTTTTTTTTTTAAAGAAATGGGGTCTTGCTATGTCTCCTAGGCTGGAGGGCAGTGATGCAATCATAGCTCACTGCAGCCTCAAGTTCCTGGGCTCAAGTGATGCTTCTGCCTCAGCCTCCCAAGTAGCTGGGACTACAGGCACAGGCTACCACACCCGGCTAATTTTTAAAATTTTTTGTAGAGACGAGGTCTCACTATGTTACCTAGGTTGGTCTTGAACTTCTAGGCCTTCCAAAGTGCTGGGATTATAGGTGTGAGCCACCACGCCAGGCCCCACATTACCTTTTTTAAAAGGGGCAATATAAAACCTTAGCAAACAGTGTGCTCACTTTGAAAATGCAGCTTTAAGAGAAGCCCCTTACCTTCCAGCGCCTTCCAATTGCATCGTTGTCCCTGAGTCCCTCCTACGCGGAAATTTTGGTGCTTTCACTGTCACAAAAGGAGGCGTAAGAAAGTGAGAGGGTTGAAGTTCTAGCTATTATCACAGTCAAAGGGGGCAGCCAGAACAAACGCAAGGTTTCCGGGGAGTTAGTTATGGAGCGCAGCAGAAGGCCGCTGGCGTCTGGCTGGGAGGACGGATTTCCTTGGCGCGCTGTGCAGCCTGCCCGGGGAGTGGGGCCGGCGGGGGCGGAGAGAATTATTTCAATAATAAAAGAAAGGAAGATTTTAATTTTATGTCAATAAAACAGAAAACTCGACCATAATTCGTTAATTTTATTGAAATGGCATGCAAATTACTTGAGGAAACTTAGCAGAAAAGCGGATCGGTGCAAACAACGGGCATTGTTTGGGAGCGCGTTTCCCGTTGGTCTCAAATCCACATGCAATATTTCCTTAGTGCTTAATTATTTCCCCACTGCTGGCGTCTGCAGGGCTGAGCCCTTTGTCTGGCTCTCTTTGCACGCGGCGGGCAGCAAGTGCGGCGCCCTCCCCCGCGCCCGGCACAGATGGGGCCCCGGGGCCTTTGTTTTGGGGGTGGAGCGACAAGATCTGTAAAGCGGACGCCGCAGGCACGGTGCACGTGCTGCGGCCGCGGGGTTCTCCAGGCCGCCGTCCCCTTCCTTCCCGCGCCCCATTGTCTGCCGGGGTATGGGAAGCCGCTGCGCTCCCGCCGCGCGAGCTCTATAATCTTTGAGGTTTCTGCAGATTTGTGGAGGAGCTTACTTGACAGCAATCTCTTGGCGCACTCAGATCACTCTGCAAGCCTCTGGCACCCGCAGGGCCGCCGCTAAAGCAAGAGACTCTGGTCCCCCGGGCCTGCCCCGCGCAGCTCCCCCTGGCAGCTCCTCCAGCGAAGCACCGCAGCACCGAAAAATAAAATCCTACGGCAGGGATTTAGACCAGAGAAGAGCGAGGGTTTGGGGCCTGGCGCCAGCTTAAGCCTCAGGTAGGGGAGGGGCTTCCCTGGCTACTGGGTATGCTGTGGGCCCACGCTGCACCCCTAAATTCCTGACCCACAGGAACTGCCAAAGGTAATCCATCGCCCCAAAGTCACCCTATTCGGGTGGGATCTCTGCTTTCATAACAGAGAAGAGTCCCAGCAAGGGAACTGAGGAACAAATGTGTGCAAAACACTGGTTTCATTCTGAAGTCAGAAGTGTGGTTCCCCAGTGCGGCTGGAATTTTGCAGGCACGGTCCGGCTCTAGGATGGGTAATGCATGTAGAGTAGGAGGCAGGGCAGACCTCAGAGACCCCACCCCACTGCAGGTGAAACGCAAAAGAACGCCTTCCAGATTCCAAGGTGCCTACTCTTCCTTCCGGGCGCTCCCTACTCTTCCTTCCGGGCGCTCCAAACTATCAGGATGTTTTCCGTGCTGGAGAGTCCCTGACATTTCCTCCTCTCTGATTTTCTCCACATTTGCAACGTTGTGTGTGTGTTTACCTTCCTGGGCTTCCCTGCCTTCCAAAGGCACTCTACACTCAGTGCAAATGCCCCCACCTTCAGGGCCCTCTGCAGTCTCCCCATCTCTGCCAGCCTTGGGTTAAGGGAAGAACAGAGGCTGGAAGACCAAGAGCCCTGGATTTCTGTTCTGATTCTGTTACTGACAGTGTGACCAAGGGCAAGTCCCTTCCTCTCTCTATTTTCAGGGTAGCCTAAGAAATCCTCTGAGAACTGGAGGAGCTCTGTCTAATCAAAGACTGTGACTGGGGAACCTCGATTCTTCGCAGGGTCCAGGACCTGCCACTCCATCAGCAGTTCCAGACTCTGAGCCTGGGAGCGTGCATTATCAGGAACGTGGAGACACGGTGGATACACATGAAGGTGGGTTCTGATGAGGCTAGACTGCTGTAGGCGGATATTCTGGGACTTCTCGGAGACCTGAATCCTTTCATTGTGGAAAAGTCAACTGGGCCAAAAGCTGGACCTGATATTCAAGATTTGGGGGTCACCCTTCCCCACGGGTGGGGTTTTCTTGGAAGGGAAGACCTTCACTGTTGGAGTCAGCAAGCCCACTCCTGAATCCCAGCTCTGCCTCTAGCAGCCGGGGTTTCTGCAGCCTTTGATTTAACCAAGAAAATCTCCAGCCCCCTGCTCTTCGAGGTGGAGCTACCACCTGAAATAGGATATGACCTAGCCTGAATGCACCTAGAAGTTTCAGCTCCCCTGTTTTCATGATCACTAGTATTCGTGTTTCATGATCACTAGTATTTACCTTCTCAAAATATAGTTTATCGGCCAGGTGCGGTGGCTCATGCCTGTAATCCCAGCACTTTGGGAGGCCAAGGCGGGTGTATCACTTGAGGGCAAATCGCTTGAGGTCAGGAGTTCAAGATCAGCCTGGCCAACATGGCGAAACCCCGTCCCTACTAAAAATACAAAAATTAGCCAGAAATTGCTTGTACTTGGGAGGCAGAGGTTGCAGTGAGCCAAGACTGCGCCACTGCATTCCAGCCTGGGTGACAGAGTGAGACTTCGTCTAAAAAAATAAAAAATAAAAAGTTAGCCAGGCATGGTGGTACACACCTGTAGTCCCAGCTACTAGGGAGGCTGAGGAAAGAGAATTGCTTGAACCTGGGAGGCAGAGGTTGCAGTGAGCCGAGACTGCACCACTGCACTCCAGCCTGGGAGACAAAGTGAGACTCTGTCTCAAAAAATATTAATACCAGGGTTATGGAGATCGTTTCAGCAATAATGAAATAAATTTTGCAGATATATAGAGACAATCTAGGTGACATTATTTTTAAAATTGTGTGCACCACAGGCTAACAAACAAACAAATACCAAGGGTGGCTTCATTTATGTACACTGGAGCGAAAGAGAACATTCTGCTATAGAACAAAATCTCAAACAGAGCAAAGCTCCAATAGAAGACAAACCACCCCCACCCCAAATTCAAAGCTGCCTTAAAGTAAAACTAGTGGGAGAAAGAATTTCCATCCTCTGAGCAATTTGAAATAAAAACTTCAGAATCATAATAGTGACTCTACCATAATTTTCTGTAATAAAACATCTATTATAACAGATATGGCAATACAATAAAAGTCCTATTGTTCCAGAAACTGTATTATAACTGAAACAGGATAATTATAGAAATACTTGCGTGAGAATTGCATGTTCAACAGAACCATTGAAAAATCATTCTTCTCAGACTGAAAATAAGTCTTCCAGGCACAGAAGAACTCTTCAGTGAGATCTGAAATGCAAGACAAGGTGGAATTTTTTTTTTTTTTTTAAGTCTTTTATAGCAGCGTGACCTTCTAAAGTCTCGTCAGGGCCATCTGTAAACTTGTCCAAGGCCTCACCAGCCTCCAACTCTGAGTTCCACACTTTATTTGGAATACTAACATCTATGAGTAGATTTTTAAGTAGGGCATCTCCTTATATTCTTTCAATAGACAGATTTTAGGGTGAATCTTGGCTCTATCGAGTTCATTTGTAAATTCTAACTTAGAATTTTTAGCTTTTTAGAACAGTTGACCTCTGGAACATTTTGTAGAAATCCCATCCTGTGTGGAACGCATTGCTGGTACTACCACCCTCCCTGTTTTTTAGTTTACAAAGCACCTTTCAGTTTTTTTTCCTCTTTGATTCCTCACAATAATCTCAGGTTGTTGAGAGCAGGGATTCTCATCCTGCTTTTGTATTTGAGGAAATTAAGGATTATCTGTTTGGGAGCAGGGACTGGGAGATTTGTCTGGAAGCTGTGTTTGCAGTGTAAGCACGCTGTTTTCACTTAGTTTGTCTATTTTTTTTTTTCCCCCCTGTGGCTTTGGAGAAACTGATGAGAATTAGTGAGGAACCAGAGGGCGTGCAAGCCCTCTGTGACAAGCAGGGCTTGTCACCACTACTGACTTTTAGTGTCCCATCTTGGGTAACCTGGTACTTGAAAGGTTGGGAACCTGTAAGAAATTCACTGAGTGATGATGGTGGCTGAGGGACTGAGGGAGGGAGCTGGGAGGAAATAATAATAATAATGACAATGATGATAACACACATTCAACATGACAGCAAATATGCAGAGTGGTGCTAAGTGGTGACTAAAGGGACATGATAACCATCTACAAATATTTGAAGGATGTAAACACCAAGGAAGAAGATGAATTAATTATTTAAAAGAACAGTGATGAAGCCTGGGAGGAGATCATTACCAGTCCCCAAGCCACCTTGTCCTTCCACAGCCCTTTCAGGATTAAGCTCTCCCAAGACGGAAGGGAGGTGGCAGGATGGTTCCCCTGCACACAACAGTCTTGACATAGACATGGCCCAAGGCTGTTATTATTTTTTTGAGACAGGATCTCACTCTGTCGCCCAGCCAAAGTGCAGCATTACTATCACAGCTCACTACAGCCTCAGTCTCCTGGGTCAAGCCATCCTTCCACCTCAGCCTCCCAAGTAGCTGGGACTACAGACGCATGCCACCATGCCCGACTAATTTTAATGTTTTGTAAAGATGAGGTATTGCTATGTTGCCCAGGCTGGTCTTGAACTCCTAGTCTGAAGTAATTCTACCACCTTGACTTCCCAAAGTGCTGGAATTACACTCGTGAGCCACCGCGCCTAACCCGAGCTGTTATTTTTGTTTTTTGAGACGAGGTCTCGCTCTGTCACCCAGGCTGGTGTGCGGAGTACAGTGGTGCCATCTCAGCTTACTACAACCTCCGCCTCCCAGATTCAAGCGATTCTCCTGCCTCAGCTTCCCGAGTAGCTGAGACTACAGGCGTGCGACAGCACACCCAGCTAATTTTTGTGTTTTTAGAAGAGACGGGATTTCATCATGTTGGCCAGAATGGTCTCGATCTCTTGAACTCATGATCCGCCTGCCTCAGCCTCCTGAAGTGCTGGGATTACAGGCATGAGCCACCACGCTCAGCCCAAGGCTGTTATTTTTATTGTGCCATGGGTGGACATGTATGTACTATACACATGCTCAGATTATAATAATCACAGCTGGCATCTGGTGAATACTTCGTGCTAGGGTTTGCATGTTTCCTTTAAAACTCATATTGAAAGTCAATGGCCATTGTGGTTATATATATATATATATATTTTGATTTATTATATATTATATTTGTTATATGTTATATATTTATTTTATTATATATTATATATAATTATATATTATATATAATTTATAATAATATATCATATATAACGGTATGTAATAAGATATAGAGAGCCCTTAATTAAAAGCCCTCCCTAATAACTTCATTTTAACTTGATTACATCTGCAAAGACCCTATTTCCAAATAAGGTCACATTCCCAGTGATGGGGTTAGGACTTCAACACATCTTTATACAATTCAAACCTTAATACCAGCTGTCTTTATCTGTTTTCTACTGCTATAAGAATTATATATAATTCTTAAGATAAGAATTATATATAATATATTATATTATATTGCCCAAACTTATATATAATATGTTATATATCACATATAATATATGTCATATATCACATATATGTTATACATCACATATAATATATAATATATATCACACATAATGTTATATATAACATGTTATATATTATGTTATATTGTATATAACATGTTATATATAATTATATATAATACAACATGTTATATAAAATATATAATATATAATGTTATATAATATATACATTATATATAATATGTTATATATTATATAACATATAAGATATTATATGCTCTCTCTATATATATATTTTGAGATGGAATCTCACTCTGTTACCCAGGCTGTGGTGCAATGGCGCTTTCTTGGTTCACTGCAACCTCCGCCTCCCGAGTTCAAAAGATTCTCCTGCCTCAGCCTCCTGAGTAGGCAGGATTACAGGCATATGCCTCCATGCCCTGCTAATTTTTTAATTTTTGATAGAGATGGGGTTTTGCCATGTTGGCCTGGCTGGTCTCAAAGTCCTGACCTCAGGTGATCTGCTGGCCTTGGCCTCCCAAATTGCTAGGAGAACCTTTCAGCAGTCGTGAAGTCATGAGGGCTTTGCCCTCATGCATGGATTAATGCTGTGATCACAGGAGTGGGCTCTTGATAAAGGGATAAGGGCGGCCCTCTTCTCTGTCTCATGCTCCCTCTTTATGTGATACCTTCTGCCATCTTATCATGCAACAAGAAGGCCCACACCAGATGTGGCCGCTGGATCTTGGAATTTCCAGCCTCCAGAACTATGAGCCAAATAAATATATTCTCTTCATAAATTACTCAGTCAGTGGCATTCTGTTATAGCAGCAGAAAACAGATTAAGACAGCTGGTATTAAGGTTTGAATTGTATGAAGATGTGTTGAAGTCCTAACCCCATCACTGGGAACGTGACCTTATTTGGAAATAGGGTCTTTGCAGATGTAATCAAGTTAAAATGAAGTTATTAGGGAGGGCTCTTAATCCAATATGACTATTAGAAGAGAGAAGTTTGGGCTGGGTGCAGTAGCTCACGCCTATAATCCCAACACTTTGGGAGGCTAAGGTGGGCGGATCACCTGAGGTCAGGAGTTCGAGACCAGCCTTACCAACATGGTGAAACCCTGTCTCTACTGAAAACACAAAAATTAGCCAGGCATGGTGGTGCACACCTGTAATCCCAGCTACTCGGGTGACTAAGGCATGAGAATCACTTGAACCCGGGAGGTGGGGGTTGCAGTGAGCTGAGATTACACCACTGTACTCTAGCCTAGGCAACAGAGGAGACTCCTGTCTCCGAATAACAACCAAAAGAAACAACAAAAGAAGCTACAGGGTTTTTGGGTGTGGCCCACATGGCGGATCATCCAGCCCTGGTCTAGGTAGGTGGGTTTAGCCTGAAGGAGCCATGGAATTTTTAGGAGCTGGTGTACTCAGCCTTGGGAGAAAGTGAGGGCATAGAACGCTGGCCTCAGGGGCCCCGTCTGAGTTTTGACTCTGGCTGGCTGTGTGAACACCACCTAGCACCCTAGGGCATCATTGGGCCCATCGGCAAGACAGTGTTTTGTCAAGGTGGGGATAGAACTGGATTTCCCACTACCTTGGGCCCATGAGGCTCATATTTGGGACTTTGGAGAAGCTGCTCATTTTCACATTCTGTAATGTAAACAAGCATAATCTAGATTCATACATATTACCTCCTTTTATGTTCAGAACAACCCTATAGGATAAACACTACTCTTGTTGCCATTTCCCAGATGAGGAAACTGAGGCACGGAGACGTGGAAGAACTTTCCCTCGGTCACTGTAAGCAGCCTAAAGCATTGCTGTGTGCTGGGCCAGTGTCATTTCCGTGCCATCATGGACACCCCACTGCACGCCTTGCTTACTGTGCAGGAGGCCCCAGCTGCCTTTAGGAGCATGAGGCACCGTGTGCTCCATCTCTGGGGTTCAGAGTGTGCGGTCATGTTATGCTTGTGTTCGTATCAGAATGAGGCCCAGGAGGCTGATGGGTTGCAGATTTGCATACAATGGCGCGATCTCGGTGCACTGCAACCTCCATCTCCCGGGTCCAAGCGATTCTCCTGCCTCAACCTCCCGAGTAGCTGGGACTACAGGCGTGCACCACCATGTCTGGCTCATTTTTCCATGTTTAGTGCAGATGGGGTTTCACCATGTTGCCCAGGCTGGTCTCAAAGTCCTGGCCTCAGGTGATCTGCCCGCCTCGGCCTCCCAAAGTGCTGTGATTACAGGTGTGAGCCACCGCGCTCGGCTGCATGAACTTCTTACATGCGTGCCTTCTCTGGAGGGCCTGGACTTTGAAGCTTCTTTCACTCCCAGCATCTCTCCCTGCAGGGGCCCTCTCCCCACTATCTCTGGGGGAGGAGTCTGCAGGCCAGTTCTGCAGTGTGCCGCCAGAGGGAGCTGCCCGCAGAGAAACGGGAGCGCCGCACTCAGGTCCCAGGAAGGCAGCAGGCTGAGTTCCCCTGGCCTCAGTTCACTTTCCCTCTTGAAAGTCACCCAAACTCAAGCAAAAGCTCTGATTCAGGAATAAATGGGGTTGTTTTACCCCAGCCAAGGCCTGGGGAAGCTTGGTATTAAGAGCCTTTGTTCCATTCTTTTAAAAATGGAAAAGGGTCTGTCCTCTGGGTGCCCACAGCACCCTGGAAAGCAGGCAGAGTGCTGGTCACAGACAGAGGCTTTGAGCTACCGAGACCCCGGCTGGAGTCTGGGCCCTAAAATTTTCTAACCAGGGTGGCCTTGGGCAGAGCAGCAGTGTTTAGAGCTTCCCATCTGTAATACAGCAATGACAACCATGCCTGCTTTGCAGGGTTCCTGTTAGGATTAATTCTCTATAGAGAGCCACCCAGAAGCCGCTTTTGGATTTGAGATGTTTCAAGACCAGACCTCGCATGACAAGAGTGGGGACCGCTTTCCATAGGTCTCAATACAGTAGTATTCCTGGGCAGTTCTGCAACCCCAGCCTCATGCCCTTTGCACCTTCCTAAGAGGCTGCCTAGCCTCAGCTTTGGCCCCCATCCAAGAATCCTAGGAGCAAAGGCAGTTCTTTTCCTTTTTTCTGTTTTTAAGAGACGGTCTCACTCTGTCTCCCAGGCTGGAGTGCAGGGGTGCAATCATGGTTCACTGCAGCCTCGAACTCCCGGGCTCAAGCAATCCTCCTGCTTCAGCTTCCCAAAATGCTGAGGTCACAGGTATGAGTCACCCACCCGGCCTAATTTTTATTATTATTTGTAGAGATGGGATGTCACTGTGTTGCCCACGCTCGGACTGCTGGGCTCAAGCAATCCTCCCTCCTCAGCCTCACTGGCAGCTGGGATTACGGGTCCCGCCTAGCCTGCTTCTCCTTGTGCAACCCCCAGACCCAGAGGCTCCAGAGCAGCTCTGGAACAGCGGAAATCTGACTTCGGCCCACACATTCACCAAATATTGACACAGCACCCTTGACCTCCAGATGTCCCTGAGCTCTCTTCCGCGCCCAGACTGCGGGGAGGAAGGGGTCCTCCAGGCCAAAGGGAGGGAGGTCTCCGGGAGGTCCCCGCGGTCCTGGAGGCAGGTGCGCGGGGCCCGGATCTGATCGTGCGTGCGCAAGGGAGAAGGGCAGGGCTGGGCCTGCGGGAGCGCGGCATGGCGGTCCCCGGGACTCCTCTCCGGGCGCCTCGTCTCGGTGCTTCACCCATAACCCAAGCCAGGGCCCCGGTGTCAGCGGCGGGGTGGGCCGGGACCGGGGAGGGGGTGCCCAGCAGCGACCCCTGGGTCCCTCTAAGGCCGTGCGCAGCTCGAGCCAGAAGCTGGCCTGGCGCGTGGCTTCCGGGAAGGCCCGGCGCAGCCGGAAAGCGGGAGCGAGGGCGGGGCCAGCGCCGGGGCCGCCACCAAGGCCTGCGCGACCCTCTGCGGGGCTGAGGCCGGGGCAGGGGAGCCGGGCGGGGAGCCGGGGGCCAACCAGGGCCGGTCCGCAGCCGCCTCTGATCGCCGAGCGCGCCCCGCAGGCCTCGGCTCCCCCAGGTAAAGGTGCGCCCGGAGCCGGGGCGGGGCGCCTCCCAGGCCGCGCCCCGCGAGGGGAGGGGGCACCCCAAGAACAGGCCTGGAGGCCCGGGAGCGTCTAGGGGTGGGGGGGGGGGGGGGGGGGGGGTCCCCGCCCTGCCGGGATCCCGGCCCTCCCAGTGCCGGGATGGACACTGTTAGTGTAGTCATTGTCCCTATGGAGAAACTGAGGCACGGAGAGGCTGAAGTGACACAAGTAAGCAGCAGAGCTGGGACTAGAGTCCCAGGCCCTGGCTTGGTGTCACCCAGTAGTGGCGTAAGCGTGGGTGTGGTGGGTAGGGGTGGGGTGCGGGTGGTGGATGTGGTGGGAGTGGGTGAGGTTGGGTGGGGTGGTGGGTGGAGTGGGGGATGTGGGTTTGGCGGGGGGGGGGGGGGGGGGTGTGATGGGTGGGGGGCGGAGAAGGCGGGGGTGGGGTGCAGAATGTGATGGGTAGCGGTGGGGTAGAGAGGGGGTGGCTGGTGGGGCAGGGGCGGGGCTGGGGGTGGGGTGCTAGGTATTGTAAATATGAAGTGGATCCTGACAGGACACCTGTGGGGCAGCAGAGCTGGCTGAGCCATATGGGAAGAAGATCTGGGCGCTAGTTTAGATTTGGTCAGGAAGGGCCATTAATGATTTAGGAGGTGAGATTAGTTTTGGGGGTGACAGGTAGTTTGTTGAGTTTGTTTGTTTGTGACAGTCTTGCTCTGTTGTCCAGGCTGGAGTGCAATGGCGCGATCTCGGTTCACGGCAACCTCCACCTCCCGAGTTTAAACGATTCTCCTGCCTCAGCCTCTTGAGTAACTGGGATTACAGACACCCGCCCCCACACCCGGCTAATTTCTTTTTTTTTTTTTGAGACAGAGTCTCACTCTGTTACCCAGGCTGGAGTGCAGTGGCGCCATCTCAGCTCACTGCAACTTCCACTTCCCTCGTTTAAGCAATTCCCCTGCCTCTGAGCCTCCTGAGTAGCTGGGATTACAGGCAACACCACCATGCCTGGCTACTTTTTTTTTTTTTTCTGTATTTTTAGTAGAGACGGGGTTTCACCATCTTGGCCAGGCTAGTCTCAAACTCCTGACCTTGTGATCCACCTGCCTCGGCCTTCTACAGTGCTGGGATTACAGACGTGAGCCACCGCGCCTGACCAATTTTTGTATTTTTTAGTAGAGTTGGGGTTTCACCATCTTGAAATAGCACCTGTAGTTCCAGCTACTCAGGAGGCCCAGGCTGAAGAATTGCTTGAGGCCAGTTCCTGACCAGCCTAGGCAACATAGGGAGACTGCGTTTCTAGGGAGAAAAAAAAATGCAGGAAGGAAGGGGGTAGGGAAAGATGGAAAGAAAGAGAGAGAACGAAAGAGAGAGAAAGAGAAAGGAAAAGAAGGAAAGAAAAGAAAAGGAAAGAAAGAAAGGAAAGGAAAGAGAGAGAGAAAGAGAAAGAAAGAAATAGGGATACTTGGAGAAGCTTTGAAGTGACCTGTTTATGGATCAAGTAGGTAGGTAAGGTGCATGCTGCCAGGAGGGGCTGGGGTAGAGAGGGCAGGGCCCTGCTGTATGGGGGTGGGCAGCGGACGGCCCCTGCTCAGCCCTGGCCTCCATTGCTACACAGAATGGCAGGTCCAATGTGATCTGGTCTTCTGGTTTTTCAGGAGAAATCAGGAATCAGAGGTGCACGCAAAATTTCCTGATTTTAAAATATTGGCAACTAATTTGTTTTTAAAAAACAACTATGAGCTAATCTAAAAATGTTTGCTAGTGGGATCCACCTACTGCCTTTGCGCTGGGGTATGGAGAGGTGGGAGGTCAATGTTGACAAGAGCCAGACCTAATTTTTTGTTAAAGAACAGGGTACTTGGAGTAGAGAGAGTCTTCCTCTCCCTCATCTCTTACAATCTGGTCCAAACTCAGAAAGCTAGGCTGCTGTCGGTGGGATGGGCTTGTCTCCATCTTTCTGTACCTCTCAGAGCAGCCTGGGCACCTGCAAGAAAGCGGGGCTTCAAGTTGTCATTTGCCTTCCCTGTGGCTGGCAGATGGGCTTCCTGTGATCAGGGCCTGGTATGTGGGCAAATCTGAGTGTGAAATAGGTGTGATACAGTGGAGAGGGGGGAGCCACACTCCCACCCGCTGAGGTCTGTCCCCATCTTTCCTCCTCACCCTCTTCCCTGTCATTTACAGACAAAGACAGTCTTGCGGTGGGAGAAGGAGCAGGGTGGGCTTCCCTCTCAATCTGGCGAGCCTGGAGAATTCAGGAAGCTGAGCTTTTTAGCAAGGGCTCAGGAGGTGGAGTTACTAACCTTTCTTCCTCAACAAGAGCCTGTTAATGCTCTAACTTCTGAAATGATGATTGCAAATAAATTAAACCTTGAATGGAGTCAGCCACAACGTCTCTACCCATGGTGCAGAGCTATTAAAACGCAGTGACTTCCTCCACCTGCCCTCACACACGCAGTGATAGCTGCTGGCCCTCCCATTCTGCAGAGCCCTGGGCTTGTGTCTCAGTGAAACCTGCCTCATTGTTTGAGATGTCACGGAAGTTCGTGGTCTCACGGCCAAGGAAATCAAGGACGCAGACACTCCAGAGGGTAGGTTAGAGGAGAAGTTTAATAAACGAAATAAAGAAAGCTCTCTGGATCAGAGAGGGGTCCCAGAAAGATGGGCTGCCATTTTACAGTGAAATGCAAGGGTTTTTATAGACAAGCTGGTGGGAGGGGTGCTTCATTTACATAAGGTGTGAATTTCTGAGTCCTCCACCCCACCCTTTCTAGTGCACATGCGGGCTTCTTAGCCTGAGTTACTACTACTCCATGTTGCTTATTTCTTCCTACTGTGCATGTATGAAAAAAGGTTGGGGGGCGGGGGGTAGAACACTCCAAGATGGACATGCCTGGTCCAGGGTAGCTCTTCTTATCCGTGCCATGCAAGCCTCTGTGTCTGAGTATTTCTTTGTTTTTTTGAGACGGAGTCTCGCTCTGCTGCCAGGCTGGAGTGCAGTGGCGTGATCTCAGCTCACTGCAACCTCTGCCTTCCGGGTTCAAGCGATTCTCCTGCCTCAGCCTCCCGAGTAGCTGGGATTACAGGTGAGCACCACCACACCTGGTTAATTTTTGTATTTTTTTTTAGTAGAGACGGGATTTCACCATGTTGGCCAGGATGGTCTCAATCTGTTGACCTCGCGATCCACCTACCTTGGCCTCCCAAAATGCTGGGATTAGAGGCATGAGCCACCGTGCCCAGCCGTGTCTGAGTATTTATAAGTAGGGAGAGGACTGTGCTTACTGCGGCCCACCGTATATCTGTATGTCACACAGGGGACCCGTTTCTGTATGAGAGCTTGCCTTCCTTATCTGCGTTTTCTGAAAGGGAACCGACCTCTTAGGCTGCTTTTTGTTAGAAGGGAATTCTGCCAAGGACCCTTGCCCTATTTGCCTAATTGATTGCTCTCTCTCCTCTCACACTGATGCCGGCCTGGCTGGGCCAGGTAGAGTTGGAAGTAGCATTTTCGCAAGGACATCTCTTGAGCCTCTGTAGATTTTCACGTAAAGTCATTCGGAGCAGGTCGGAAGCTAGGTTTTTTTTTTTGGGTAGCCAGTAGAGCTAAAGTGTTTATGTATATGTTTCCTGCCTGCCTTTTTTCCACCTCTACATGCATTTTCTTGCTGTGCAGAAACTGTTTTGAGAGTGCAGACCCAAAACACCACTCCCCAAACTGCAGAAAAGCTGTTGTGGGAGTGGTGTCCAGGCACTGACCTGGAAGCCGGTCTTGCAGACCAAGCATGGCAGGGCTCAGGGTCTTCACACCCTGGGAAAGGGAGGTTCCTTGCAGCCTCCAAAGGGGCCCTCCCTTTTTCCAATATAATTGACAGATGAAAGCTGGATATAAACCAGAACGGAACTCAAAGGTGATTAGATATTTTACACCAGGATTTTGAGCTTTTTGTAAGATTTTACTGTAAAATTATTTTCTTTGGTTACCTTAATATGTACTTGAAATATATCTCATTTTGTGCTAGACGTGGTGGCTCACGCCTGTAATCCTAGCACTTTGAGAGGCCAAGGCAGGCAGATCACCTGAGGTCAGGAGTTCTAGACCAGCCTGGCCAACATGGTGAAACCCCATCTCTACTAAAAATACAAAAATTAGCTAGGTGTGGTGGTGCATGTCTGTAGTCCCAGCTATTCGGGAGGCTGAGGCAGGAGAATCGCTTGAACCTGGGAGGTGGAGGCGGCAGTGGGCCAAGATCGTGCCACTACACTGCAGCCTAGGTGACCTAGGTGACGGAGCAGGCTCTGTCTCCAAAAAAAAAAAAAAAAAAAAAAAAAAAAAAAAAAAAAT